>NC_087212.1:3647889-3682889 GCF_015104395.2 Macrobrachium nipponense
CGTGCAATCAAGACCCGCAGCAATACTCCTAAGTATGGTCTGATTTACCATGCATCTTTTATTTCTCGTGCTGGTGTAGCCAATAAGGGAAGAATTTCAAGATATTTAGCCAATAAGTGTTCACTTGCTTCAAGAATTGACTGCTTTTCAGGTAAGTTTATATTTTGAAAGAGTAAAGATTCCTTGTAATAATTTACACAAACTATAGGTTCTCAGATGTAACTATTGTTCTGACCATTATTTTCAAACCAGTGCTAGAACATTCAGGAATAATGATTAAACAGCAAAAATGTATTTTATATGACTTGAATTTCAACCAACAGCAATAAGTGTAGTAAATCCATTAAAGGAAGTATAATCATGATTTTAAGCATTGCAATTTATGTAGTCATTACATTCAGATCATTGTTTCGTAAGATATTTGTTCTTATTTGGTACAAACCTGGGTCTTAACTTTGGGAGAAGTCTTCCAGGTAAAAAATTGTGATACAAGGAATAGTGGCATAGGGGAACATCCATCTTGATGTGTGAGGAGGTTGTCTCTGACATATTTTTATGGCCCTGTTATGCCAGGCCGTTGAGTCAAGGGTTGTATTCAGTTGGTAAACTGCACCCCATCAGTTGCATATTATCATATTTCCACATGGAAATCCAAGTTCCACACCCGCCATACATATGTTTGCTAAGTTTTAGAAGCTTGCACTATGGTAATATGCGTAGGGTACGACAAGTGCTTCCACTTTCTGTTCGTACGTGTCTGTCATTAAGTAAACTGTTGATATTTCTAGGATTGCTGTTTTCATGTTTCTGCAGTGCCTTTTGTTAGTTCAATTCTTGACTTTGCTGTAGTAGTGTTATTTTGATGTAACAGTAAGTTTCATGTTTTGCATTTTCCATTATTTATTTTTTCTTTGTACTGGCTTCACCTTGTTACTTCTATATCTACCCTACTCTTGACCAACAGTTAGCCATCCCCTCTTTATCAGATGTCAAAACCATTTAAATCCTTGAGGTATCGCTTTTGAGCTTCCAGAGACCACACATCACCAATTCCTGTCATGCTTTGATCTTCCCACAGTACTTGGGCTATGAATCATAACATTCTATGGTTATATCATCTCCAGAGCAGTAGGTCTACTGTCTCTACTAATGGTACATTTATATTTATCAGTAATCTTAACAACCTTTCCATGTCGTCGGTGCTAGTAATCTTTCTGAACTCATGTCATAGGAACTTCCTAGTCTGATCTTGTAATGTATTTTTGGAATCAGAAATCTCAGAACATTTTGTAATCCTTAGCACGTTGTGATGCCATTTGTTACATTTAATACACAGTATGAAAAGTAAATTATTGTAGAATTGTTTGCAGTATCTAGAACTTAAAAAGTATGGCCTTTACTGTTTAAAATTTTTTTTAATAAATATGGCATTTGCATTTTTTCAACAGAACAATTAACATCAGTCTATGGGGAGAAATTGAAAGAGCAAGTGGAAGAAAGACTCAAGTTTTACGAAAGTGGAGACATCCCCAGGAAAAATATGGAAGTCATGGCTGAAGCCTTAACTGAACACAATGAAGCACTTAGTAGAGCACAATTCAATACTAAGAAACGGAAGCGGGAAGAAATAGCTAATGGTAAGTTATTTATTCATCTTGAGGTATATTTCAAGTCGGCCCTTTGGAAGTTTGATTGTAGCAAGGAAATAAAATTTGTAATATAGTTCATTGTGTAGTTTACTAGTGGGTTTAGCTTTATCAAGCTTGTTGGAGGTGTAGGCAGCAAATAAGAAGTTTGTGGACATGGTACGAAAAAATAATTTTAGGATTATGATTATCGGTTATTTAAAATATTTAGGTCTCACACAGCTGGTCTGAAGGATTTGTCTTTTTTAATGATAAAAGTTATACTATTATATTTATTAAATTTTATGATTGGTTTAAATGACAATGTTGAGGAATGTAGTAACGTTATTTTAAGTGGTTAATGAGTAGTAGATTTGATTAATGCCTATGTAAATGCTCTCTGTTGATTGATGGAGTGAATAGTTACTTTTGTATTGAAAGACAGCAGCATTAACAGGTTGCAGATGTACATTTTTAATGTGAATAAAACCACTGAAGTGAAGAACAGTGTAAATGAAGGACTGCTTGATCTCTGGTTTTCCCAGTATTTGGGTTTGTTTGCTTTTAGGATCTCATTCACCACATTATTATAATTGATTGTAGATTATTTAATTGATTATCTTGTACTGAAAAGCATAATTAGCATGTTTTCAAGGTGGTATTTTTGTTAATGCTTAGGCACTCACACTTTGCTCCTGTACCTAAGGTTAATATTTAGGTAGTTGAGTGTACTTGGTTGGGTTAAGAATCTGAAATGATTTTGGTAGTTTTGGCTTTGCTGTGAATTCATTTTGAGTAAATTTGTAGGCCTTTCATTTATTTATTTATTTATTTTTTATAATAATAAGAAATGGAGAGATTTGCTGCAAAAAACCTTACTTATCATTTGCAGTGTTTTGTCCAAGACCTAATGTAAGCACTACATGTTACACAGATATAAATATGTATAGCAGGTAGGCAGATTACACCAAGCAGGTCGACTTGCGAGATGAATTTTGATTGGGTGCATGTCAAGAAAAAAGTATTATTAAACTTTGGAGAAACATCTAATTGAAAGTGTCAGTGCCACACGAAAGTTAGGTATTGCACAATTTGTATTTTAACAGAGATCTTTCTCACATTCACAATGGATTTCGCAGTAAATATGCCTCACTGTCAAACTTCCCAGTTCCAGAGGTCCTTTGTTCCTCACACTGTTGGCTGAGGATGTTGTGCAATTAGAACTTCAAAATTTCAAGTGAAGATACAGTACATGACTATCCTAATACAATTCTCCTTAATAATTTGCTTAACTTGTTATCTTTTCGTTTAGTAATTTGCCCGTTTATTTTTCCTTTAAGTTCTCTTCTGTGTTTCCTTTACCTTTTGTTACATCTTTGTAATGGACACCATATACTTTGGAAACATAAATTTCATGTCAGTGGCCCCTGTATGCTTGTTCTGTATAATAGGGTTCATCTCCTGAATAATATTATAATATTGTAAGGGTTAATAATGTGTGAAGTTGAAATTGGCCTTGTGGAACAGTTTAAAAGGGTGCATTAATAATAATTAAATCAATAAAAATTACGCTACCAAAATGACACAACCAAACTTTGGGCCTTTTCGTATGGGGAGTAATTTTGTTATATTTTTCAGTAATAAAAATGACAAACTTTTAACTTGTATATATGTATATTATTTTTTTAATTTAAACTTGAAAATCTATGAACAGGAACTGAAGGGCTAGGTGAAGGAGAATCAGAAGAGTCACCTAAAAAGAAAAAGAAAAAGAAGAAGAAGAAGAAGGAGGGTGGTGAGGAGGAGGGGGAAAATGCCATAGATGATGTTGCAACAGCAGAGACTGTGGTAAGTTCTTAGACATTGCCTTTTAATTTACAATTTATCTGTACATACACCTTATACTATATGCAGTATATACTTGATTCAAAAGGTCCCAAACCTTTTAGGTATTTGTTTTTTTAACAGAAAGCTCTACTATTGGACAGTCATCTCAGGAAATTACTAGAGGAAAGCATTGAAACAGTCTGCGATTCAGATTTAAAGAAAGAGTTAATACAACTAGTATATGTTAGCAGCTTGTGTTGGGACTTAATTGAATGTTTTTAGATAAGCTAAGTCTTTGGATGCAAAATGTAGCCTAGCCTTACTTTTGATAAGCCAGAAAATCAGCACTTCACTGGACTGAGATTAATTATACTGTAATGGTTATTTGAAAAAAAAGTGGTCAAAATATTACATTAGTTGAATATTGCACCAATATATGTATACAATAAGTGCCGTTGTTGAGAATTGCATAAAAAAGATTGCTTAACAATTGGAAGTGTAGAAAAGGTATAATTTTGAAATCTGAAGAATGTTTCATGTCAAAACTTTCATACATTTTATGAAGAAAATGTTAGTGGTAAAACTTAAGATTACTACTAGGTAACAGTTTGGTTATACATACTGTATTGCTATGAGATTTCATGCCAAAGAGCCATAGGTAGACACTGATATTAACCTTAAACATTTTTACGCCAGATGGCGTTGGGATGATGTCTAGAAAGTTGGGGGTGAGGGGGGGGGGGTGTAATTCAACTAATTCCCAGGTGTGTGACACTTCTGTAAAGATTGAGCTGTAATCCAGGTGTTTTTATTTTAGTAATTTTTAACTTGATAAAATCTGGCTTGTATCATACAGGTGGCTGAGGAACCACTGGATTCAAATGGAGCAGAGGAAAGTGCAAAGAAAAAGAAGAAGAAGAAGAAGTCATTGCAGCCTGGAGAAGGACAAGATGTTAATGGTAGTCAGGAACAAGAAACTGCAGATGACCCAGTGCCAGCAGTAGGTGAAGACACTCCAAAAAAGAAAAAGAAAAAGAAGAAGTCCCTACTACCAGGTGAAGTAAATCTGAATGGTAGCCAGGAGCAAGAACCTGTGGAAGAGCCAGCACAGGTGGATGATGGAACCACCCCAAAAAAGAAGAAGAAAAAGAAGTCTCTTTCAGCAGAAGCTATGGAAACTTCATTCAATGTGAACGGAGGTGATGCAGCTGATCAACAAGGATCACCCAAAAAGAAAAAGAAGAAGAATAGGGAGGGATCCATTGGTGCAGTTCCATAATTGCAGGTAATCTTGTCAGTGTTGTGTATTAGTTATTGTCTGGGGTATTGCAACTATTGTGCAATATTGTTAATATATAACAAGATCTATGGGCTAAAAGTATCCAAAGGTTTTATATATATTTAATTAACAAGACAGCATACAAAATTGCTATGCAGTTTGAATTGCATAATGTAGATTAAAAAAAAGACACTTGCTAATCAAGACACTTCAAGTTTGGGTAACAGTTTACTGAAGTTTTTTAATGTAAAATTTTTGCAGTAGCAGTCTATTATTGAAGTCATTCGTCCAAGCAGCAGAGGGTGAACTGATCAAAATGTTTATCACATTTTGCAGTAAATTTCAGGATTTTGAAATAGAATTGAATTGGATAAGAATTGAATTGTATAAGAATTGAATTGGATATTAACATCTTAAATTCTGGTTAAGAAAAATTTTCTGTTAAGCCTCTTTAGAAACTTCTTGACAAAAGATTAAAGAGGAAATAATAACATGCTGGTTTAAAATTAAGATACTGTAATTTGATGAGATAATTAACTTTAGTATAGTTTTCAATAGTGGTCATTTCTGTAGCCTCTGCCTTTGAGGGACCCTACTGTCATAGCAAAAGAATTATAATAAATAAATAAATTCAAACACCCCTATTTAATGATGAAATGCGCATTCAAACTATTTATGCAATTCCTGTTGTTTGGGAATGGCAGGGTCTTCTCACGTAAGATGGAGTGTGTTGGATAAGCAGAGAGGAGTTAGATGCTTGTGCATGCACTCCTACCCCTGCCTGTAATTTGTGTATGCTGTTTTGTTCTGATAATGGTCAAACATTCTTCAGTAATCCCAGTTAGTCTTTTAGACAGGAGAGACTTATATTATGAGGAAGAGGGAAGTTTATGACAGCCAAGGGGGGGGGGGGGGGGGTTACTGCCATTAGTGTACCTCACGTAGTATACCATGTGCATTACGGAAAGTTCATAGCAGTGTCCTGTTTGTGTTTAGCTGCAACGTCTTTTGTAACTACATACTTTCATATTTTTCTTCCTTACTTTTCTCCTCTCAAACAGTTGTTTCATAGTGCAACAGATCCAATGTTTTCATGTTGAATCTTTGATCTCTATTTCACATTCAGTGCTGAATGACCTCATAGGTAGGTCCCAGTGTTTGGCCTGTGGCCTAATTTTCCTATTTAAAGTCTGCCATTGCTTCTGCAAGGAGAAGCTTCTTTGCATCAATGCAGAGGGGAGCCCAAGGTCTCTGTAAATGTATGCTTCTTCATAGACTTCCAAGTAACATTGGATTATGTCATCAAAAACTTGGCTGGAATCAGTTGCCTCAAAAACTCCATAAACTCCAGCTTTTAAATTTTTGTGGTCTTGTATCAGACTGAAATGCTTTTTTTACATAACCTCTCCTCTTTTGGCTATGGATATCATGGACTTGGAACAGTTTAACTGTGTGTTCTCAGTTGGTGGGGATTTCTTAATGCACAGGAGCTGAAGTTTTAATAGATACCAACTAACTAAGATGGGCACGAACGAATAAAAAAAACTTTTGTGCCCAACGCTCTGCTTATCAGTATTTTTGTCTTAGAGAACATTGTTCATGCTAGACAACCCAAAAAGTGTGAAAGTTGAAAGTCTCATGTAAAAATGGGGTTGTGTTCTAAGTTTTATGGGGTCTAGTTCCTTTTACAAAAACTTTCATTTCCAGATGGAGAATAAATTAACAAGATTTTATAAATGCCATTAATAACCAACTTTTTTTTTTCTTTTAATGGACAGATATGAATGAATAACAATGGTAGCAGTGTTTGCGAGTTTGTAAGAGGTAGACTTCTGGGACTAAATGACAGCTGGTTCACAACTGATCAACCCCAACATCTCTCAAGTTACTACTACCATAGAGCATTTACTTTTAGTTTTTTTGTCATTCCCATGATGCTGTTTGACTGTTGTTCATTTTTAAAATTTGAACATATATATGATGAAATGCTTGTTAATAAATTTTAAAAAATACTTTCAAAATTTTATTGCCATAATACATTGAGGTGTTGTTCCTATTACATTAAGTGTTGTTGGGTAACTAGTTATATAATATAAAATTTCTTAAATTTTGTCATAATTCATGAATGTTATATATTATATGAAGATACTAAGATATAAAAATTTTAAAATTTTAAATTTGCTACATATAAAAGTGTCACTTGTAACTATTTATTGAAGTAGGAATATGCTTCTCACTTTCCTTAGAACTCCACATTAAACGGCCAATGAGGATGATCCTTCACCCTGTAGAAAAAATGTATAAAATAATATGTAACAGTACATATGGTAAACACATTTAAAAATACAAAATACACAATTTTATAAAAACTAAAAATTTACAAACTTTATTCCCTGCAATGGCTCCTTAAAAATCACACCATCTTAATAAATCCTTGAATACAAAGACCCCAACTGAATTCAGGCAGTGAGTGCAACCTAAAACCATGAAAAACGAAGGCAAGGGAGGCAGGTACTGTTTTGTTAAAACCTTTTAAAGATTTATGTAAAAGCCAGTAATCATAAATAGCCTGAATTGCGAGGATCAGTTAAAAAATTTGTGATGCTGCTCAAAACCAAGTCTCTATGTCAGTAAAACAATGAGAAACAGCAAATTTAACTTTCAATTGCAAGAGAACACTTAATATTCCCTACACCAAGAAATCTGTTAGAACTGGAACAGAAACTCTGAAACCTTGTCCGCTTTCCCAATTAAAGGGAAGTTCTACTCAAATCTGCATAAGGTAGCAATAACTGCTGCAGCAACCTCCAAAAGACCCTGAATGTGAATTAACTCCAGAACATGCAGGTATCCAAACTTGTAGCACATGTCCACTGGCCAATCCTTCCCAAAATTTATAAAGATGATGGCAATCATTATCCCAAGGCATAAAGTTAACTGGAAGCAAAAGAGCTAACACGACTAAGCTGACCTGTGGCCCTAATGAACAACGCCAAAAAGACTACAGAGTAGAACTGGAGAGGACCCAGACCAGTGTGCATGGGCCCATGGACACCATGATGGTCTCCATCCAAAAAGAGTACGACAAACCTTGAAACTGCACAGAGATATTGTCATCCTCCAAAGAACAATGTTTTTTAAATACAATCAAATAGGCATACTATCGATATCCTGTACCACCTTAAGTAAAAAAATTACAATGCACAGTCAAATATACAAAAACGCACCTAAGCAAAGCCATCAATTTGTGAAAGTGGCAACTTTATTATTTTGTTTCACAAATATTGGTGCATCTTTGTTGTCAGTATCTTTCATGCCAGGAAATGTGGAATAGAATGAAATGGTATAGTATAAAAATTCAGGCCAAGTACTGGGATCTATGAGATCATTCAGCTCTGAAAGGAAAATCAAGAATTAAAAGGATTTTAAAGGTGTTACAGGAGAAAAATTCATAGTTGTAATATGAAACAATTATTAGGAAAAGTGTAGATTAACAATTGGAAGAAAATACAAATGGACCTAAAGTAAAACAAATGAAAGAGGCACAGCTGGGACCAAAGGGATACTGTTGAGGACCTTTTAGTAATACCTATAGCCCACTGATTGAGGTGCACCAAAGATACTAACCCCTAAAGGGGACCTGGAAATTTGGTAATTACAAATGCCTCTAAAACTGCACATTAAATTATCACTGTCAAAGATAACCTTTTGAGGTGGTAAAATTGCATGATTGCCCATTAAGGGCATACAGCAGGTCTGCCTGCTTAAAGTTGAGAAAAATTATTGGTGGAAAGGTAAAAAGAAAATGTATTTAAAATTAAACATTCTCTGCATTATGCTGCAGAGAAATAAGAGGTATCAAAAAGATGCATTTAATTTATCTTGTGGGGGATGACTGGCTTGTGAAAAAGGTATGCCAAGTATAGGAAAAATAAAGGCATCATGGATTAAGTGTCAAGAGACTGCTAGATTACTGGTATAGAATAGTAACCCATCATTAAACCAAAGGCAGTAAGTAACTAACTGACACAATCACGAAATACATAAGGCATTGTGGGAGATCCCACACAGCTCGTAATCAAGCACAGAGCCATTGGTCCCGTTGCTGAATAATCACTGGTTCCATGCAATGTAAAAACACCATACATACAACAAACAAAACAAACAAACTGATACAAATGGTTCCTTGTGCACACTTTCTTTTTTTTTTTACAGGTTTCCAGCTGGCACTATTAGATTGATCCTTATGTTAAGACCGAAGGTTTGTTTTCCATCTGAACAATTAATAATTAATGTGTACATAAGGCTGTATATTTGGAATAGTATTAATACAGAAAATCATATTACAGGTAATTAATTTACAAAGATTCAAAGACCAGTGGCTTGAAAATAAGACAAAAAGATTGTGATGATGTGAACAGGATGAGAAGGGATGAACCCTGGAAAAGGGCATAGATGAAGACCAAATGTGAATTCATATAGAAAATGCACAAGCCACATATAAAGAATTTAGTCCACATCTACACAAGGGGGTAAACCTAACAGAAACCCTGATAACTACTGTATTGTTTGTTTGTATGGTGTTTTTACGTTGCATGGAACCAGTGGTTATTCAGCAACGGGACCAACAGCTTTACATGACTTCCGAACCACGTCGAAAGTGAACTTCTATCACCAGAAATGCACACCTCTCACTCAATGGAATGGCCAAGAATCGAACCCACGACCACCAAGGTGGGACGCGAACACCATACCAATCACGCCACTGAGGTGCTGATAACTACTGTATATGAAACACAATGATAATTTGCTTAGCAAGGATGCATAACAAAGGCCTTCAGTTAAAGTTAAAATAAATACTATAGTTATTGACAAGGTAGTCGCCTCACTGTAATAAAAGAAGGGTACTCATAAAAATTAGGCCAGACCACTTGGGAAATTCAAGTAAACTACTTACCACGTAAGATGAAGAAATCTTCCATTGCAGTCAAAACTGTCAATAGTTTTCATGTCTTCATCAGATAACTCAAAATCGAAGACCTGGTGAAAAAAAGTAAAAATCGACCATATCACTAATGTATCCAAGAAACTACCTAGAAAAACAGACAGTTATAAAATTATGATAATTTTACAATATTAATATTTTCTCTATTTTGGCAGCAGACTGGACTCCCTACCTCACGTATTTAAGGGCTACAGCCCTGAAGCACCTCATATTACAATCGAAATACTACTGCTAATTCTCCGAGTACGTAGTTTAAACACTACTGCTAATTCTCAGAGTACGTAGTTAAATATTAGCATAACAGAAAAATATAAATCATGAATTACCTGAATATTCGATTCTATTCTTGACTTTGTCACCGACTTGGGAATCACTACTAAACCACGCTGAAGCTGTAAAACAAAATTACATTAAATTTAAAAATCCTTTGTGCAACATTACAGAACTTGAAAATACTTGAGCTGTAAAACATTATACAATGGCACGATTATCCAGGGTAAATCAAATCAAACATTAACCCAGATTATTTAGCAATGATAAAATTATTTTGAGTTCCATTTATAGATACATGATGCATTCCATTAAGAAAACTTTATAAATTTTACCATGCTTCATAGAAATCTACAGCCATCCACATAGCTTTGAAATAAAAAATGATATTGTTATGATACAATAAAGTTTCATACATACTTACCTGGCAGATATATACATAGCTAAGACTCCGTCATCCCCGACAGAAATTCAAAATTCGCGCCACTCGCTACAGGTAGGTCAGGTGATCTACCGGCCTGCCCTGGGTGGCAGGACTAGGAACCATTCCCGTTTTCTATCATATTTTCTCTCTTCCACCTGTCTCCTGCAGGGAGGCTGGGTGGGCCATTAATCGTATATATCTGCCAGGTAAGTATGTATGAAACTTTATTGTATCATAACAATATCATTTTCATACAATCAACTTACCTGTCAGATATATACATAGCTGATTGGCACCCTTTGGTGGAGGGTAAGAGACAGCTACTTATGGAATAGACAGGTAAACAACATATGTTTTAGGTATAAATAAACCTTGGTTCCTACCTGATAGGTGGTAGACTTCGTGGGTGCTGCCCAGGAGTCTGCATCACCTCAAGAAACTTTAGCGAGATATATGATCTATGGCCAAGAGTTCTTGTGGGTCTGCCGATGGGGTCTTATCCGCTTACTCGGCAGAGCCTGAAAGGACTTTGTCAATGGGTGCTGATCCACTTATATGACAATACACCTTATGAAGGAGCACACAACCAATCCCGACCACCTGATCCTAACCACCGTGTTAGTATTAAAAATTGTTCCGAGTTATCCCCAAACTCTTCACAACAACCATAACTCAAAAACACATTACGCACACACACATAATTTAAAAAAAAAAAAATAATGATACTCATCTAATAAGATATCACAAGAGTTCCTTACTGAACAAGAGTGACTGGCCGCCAGTGCGACGTCTGCACTTTGTCAGCAGAAAGTCTAGAACATATCTAATAGACGGTATGTATAAATTAAGGATTGGTGTTAGCTCCTATACCCAGGATCGTATCAGCTGACACGAAAGGACCTATAGAAAAACAATTCTCATAGGTCACACGAACATCTCTCAAGTAGTGAGATGCAAATACTGAGTTGCATCTCCAAAATGTCGCTTCCAAGATGTTCTTTAGCGACATATTTTTATGAAACGAGAGAGATGTCGCTACTGCTCTTACTTTATGAGCTTTCACTCTTAGAAGTCTAAAAGCGTCGTCAGGACAGATCTTATGTGCATCTGTAATGACGCTTCTTACAAAGAACGCTAGAGCATTCTTGGACATCAGTCTTGTGGGGTCTTTTACCACGCACCAAAGACCTTGTGTCGAGCCCCCCATCTGGTGTTTTCTCTGAAGATAGAATTTCAGAGCTCTTACAGGACAAAGAGATCTTTCTGCCTCTCCCCCTACGAGACTCGATAAACCTTTAACCTCGAAGGTCCTAGGCCAGGGATTCGAGGGATTCTCGTTTTTAGCCAGAAATAAAGCTTTAAACAAGCAAATGGCCGAGTCCCCCTTAAATCCTACTTTATCCTCTAGAGCATGCAGTTCACCAACTCTTTTTGCTGTGGCTAAAGCTAATAGGAACAAACATTTTCTAGTCAGGTCTCAAAAAGATGCCAGATGAGGAGGTTCGAACTTATCAGATGAAAGGAATTTTAAAACTACATCAAGTTTCCAGCTAGGAGGAGCTGGCCCCGACGACTTCGTAGTTTCAAAGGATCTTATGAGATCGTGGAGATCCTTATTCTCTGTTAGATCTAGTCCTCTATTCCTGAAGACTGCAGAAAGCATACTTCTGTAACCCTTTATTGTGGGTACAGATAGATGCGAATCTTCCCTCAAAAATAGTAAGAAATCAGCGATTTCCATCACAGAGGTAGTGGATGAGGACAACTTCTTAGACTTGCACCACCTTCTAAAAACTTCCCACTTAGACTGATATACTCGTCTAGTGGAAGCTCTGCGGGGCTCTCACAATCGCGCTTGCAACTTTGCGAGAAAACCCTCTCGCTCTGACAAGTCTTTCGATAGTCGAAAGGCAGTCAGAGTGAGAGCAGGGAGGTTTTGATGATACCTCTGGAAGTGTGGTTGTTTGAGAAGATCCGTCCTTCTTGGGAGGAATCTGGGAAAATCTACTGTCCACTCCACCACCTCTGTGAACCAGTCTTGTGCTGGCCAAAAGGGGGCTATCAGGGTCATCCGTGTTCCTTCTGAAGACACAAATTTCTTTAGAACTAGTCCCAGGATCTTGAAGGGTGGAAAAGCGTAGATGTCTACGTGAGACCAGTCTAGTAGGAAGGCATCGACCATCAGAGCTCTGGGATCTTCTACCACCGAACAAAATACCTCCAGTCTTTTGGAAAGGAATGTGGCGAAGAGATCCACATGAGGAGTCCCCCAAAGAGACCAGAGACTGACACACTTCCGAGTGGAGGGTCCACTCTGTGTGAAGGACCTGGTTCCTCCTGCTGAGCCTGTCCGCCCTTACGTTCCTTACTCCCTGAATAAATCTCGTAAGCAGGGAGATATTCCTCTGGGAAGTCCAAAGCAGTAGGTCTCTTGCCAGTTCATAAAGGAACAAGGAGTGAGTCCCTCCTTGTTTCCGAATGTAGGCCAACGCTGTGGTGTTGTCCATATTCACTTGAACAACTTGGTTCGATACCAAAGGTTCTAGGCTCTTTAGAGCCAGATGTATGGCAAAGAGCTCCTTGCAGTTTATGTGCCAGGACACCTGCGCTGCTTCCCAGATGCCTGACACCTCTCTCGAGCCTAAAGTTGCTCCCCAACCCTTCTCCGACGCGTCGGAGTATAACACTAGGTTTGGGTTCTGAACCTTCGAGGAGATTCCCTTGTTCTCCTTCAATGGGGGCAACCACCCTTCCAAGTGAGGCTTCATCTCCACTGGAATGGGAAAGGCGTCTGATAGATTTCCTGTCTTCCAACTCCAAGACCTCTTGAGAAAGAATTGAAGTGGACGAATATGCAGTCTTCCTAGAGGAAAGAATTGTTCGAGTGAGGAAAGGGTTCCCAGAAGGCTTAACCATTCCCTCACCGACGTCCGTTCTTTCCTTAAGAAGAGAGACTTTCTCCAAGCCTCTTGCGAGTCTCTCTTGCGAAGGAAATACTCGAAAACCCCGAGAATCCATCTGAATCCCCAGATAGACTAAGTTCTGTCTGGGGGTCAGCTGCAACTTCTCGAGGTTCACGAGTAATCCCAACGACTTGATCAAGTTCATGGTCAGAATAAGGTCCTCCAAACACTCTCTCTGATCTGGCCCTGATGAGCCAGTCGTCCAGATACAGAGAGATATTCACCCCTTTTAGGTGAAGAAACCTCGCCACATTCTTCATCAGGCTTGTGAAGACCTGAGGAGCTGTGGAAAGGCCGAAACACAAGGCCCTGAACTGAAAGATCCTTCCCTCCGCCATGAAACGGAGGTACTTCTTCGACGAAGGTGAATCGGTATGTGAAAATAGGCGTCCTGGAGATCCAGAGACACCATCCAATCTCCATGGCGTAAAGCTGAAAGGACTGAGGCCGAAGTCTCCATGGAGAACTTCTCCTTCTGAACAAAGTTGTTCAGAGCGCTGACGTCCAGTACTGGTCTCCAGCCCCCCGAGGCCTTTGCAACCAGAAAAAGGCGATTGTAAAACCCCGGGGAGTTTTGATCCAGTACTAGTTCTATCGCTCTCTTGTCCTGATCCACCATCAGTCGAAGAGTATCCCTCAGTACAGGGTCCCTGTATTTGGCTGACAGTTCCCGCGGAGTTGACGTTAGGGGAGGACTGTCGTGGAAAGGTATAATGTATCCTTTCCTTATCATGGACAAAGATGAGGCGTCCGTGCCTATACGTGCCCAGGCCTCCGCAAATTCTAAGAGCCTGGCACCTACTGGTGTTTGGAGGAGAGAAGCATCATTTACCCTTTTTAAAGGGACGGAAGGCAGACCTACCTCTCTTCTCAGGAGCCTTCCTTCTTGAGGGTGCTCTGGAGGTAGGGCCTCCTCGAAAGGGCTGAACAGACGTACTCGGTCCTTTCTTTTCCACCGCAGTCGCAGGTCTCTTCTTCCTTGATGACTGAGTAAGAAGGTCTTGAGTCGCCTTCTCAGTTAATGATCGGGAAATATCTTTCACTAACTGAGAAGGAAACAAAAAGTCCGATAAGGGAGAGTACAAAAGTGCTGCTCTCTGAGAGTGGGAGACCACTTTGGTCAAAAATATCACTGAAGACTGTCCTCTTCTTAAGAAGTCCCGCTCCAAATAAAGATTTCTAAAGAGCCATCTTGTACTGCCTTGTCGATACACGACAGTATACAAAGGAGAACTTCTGGGTCGAGTCCTTCTGAGTCATGCGCCTTTTTGGACATCACCCCAAGGGACCAATCTAAGAAGTTAAATAATTCCAATACATGGAAGAGCCCCTTGAGGAGATGATCCAGTTCTGAAATGCCCCAAGTCACACGGGCAGAGTTCAATCCTTGTCTTCTCGACGCATCGACTAACGTTGAAAAGTCTGCTTCAGCCGAAGACGGGAGAGAAAGGCCCATATTCTCTCCCGTCTGATACCAAATGCCCCTTCTGCCAGCGAGTCTCGCTGGGGGCATGCAGAAGACCGTCCTGACCAGCTCCTTCTTCGAATCCATCCACGAATTCAAAGACTGAAGAGCCCTCTTCATAGATATGGTGGGTTTCATTCTAAGAAAAGACGAAGACTTCTTTGCCTTTGCGCTCGAAAACAGAGAGCGCGGAGGAGGAGGAGCGGCAGGGGTTAATGCGTCTCCATATTCTTCAAGAAGCAGGGCTGTCAAGACTTTGTAGCTTGACAGTCCTTCCCTTCTACGAGTCTCGTCTTCTGAGTTCTCATCTAACTCGGGGTCTAAAGGAGAATCCATAGAAAAATCAGGACGTCTTTTCTCTGGGGGAGACAAACTCCTGATAGGAGAGGGACTAAGGGAGTGATAATCTCTCCTCTTCACAAAAGTTTGAGCCTTGTAAGAAGCTTCCTGCTTGGCTGGCGCCACGCGCTTAGGTGGCTCCTCATATATGGAAGACGCCTCGCGCTTGGATGACGCCTCTCGTCCGCCGAGCGTCCTGGCTGACGCCTCGCGCTTGGCTGACTCTTCACGTCTGGAAGACGCCTCGCGCCTGGAAGACGTCTCGCACTCAACTGGCGTCCTGGCTGGCGCCAAAAACTTGGCTGGCGCCTCGCGCTTAGATGACGCTTCACGTCCGAAGGAGTCCTGGCTGGAGTCTCGCGCCTGGCCGATTCCACGCCTCTGTATGACGCCTCGAAGATGCCTCACGTTTGGCTGGCGTCTAGTCTTGCGCTTCGCTCCTGGTATAAGTCTCTCTCGCTCTTGATCTAAAAAGAATGTCCTCTTCTACTTGTTTGGAAGAGGAAGCTTCATGCCTGAAAGACGCCTCGCGTTTGGCAGGGGAAAGAGGACGAGACTTCTTGATAGGAAGAGAAACGTCCTTCTTACGAGGAGGATCTCTAGCCAAAACTCCCACCAATGAGGCTAGCTGCTCTTGGACCGCAAGAAGAATTTTCCTTGAAGCTTCTCCCACGTCTTCTTCAATGGGAGGAGAAGGAGAGTTCGAAGGCGAGCGATCCGCTACGTCCATGTAGGGAGACGTTGGCGCAACCTTAGCCTTTTTGATTGAAGAGGGAGCTTCATCCGAGAAGCGCTTCGGGCTCGAATTCAAATCAGGTTCTCTATAATGCCTTTTCAGGGGCCTGGAAAGGTCCGAATCCTTCCACCCTCGTTTAGGTGAAGGAGAGGGAGAGGAAGAGAAACACTCTCGCAGGATGCTTTTTCTAAAGCGGTCCTGAGCAGCCTGAAGCGAAACAGAGCCTGTTGAAGGGACGTCTGACCGTTGGCGATTCTCCACGACCTCCTTAAGGCTTTCGACTTTCCTTCTCCTCTGGGCATGGGAGCTTGGAAGCGGTCTAGGCCTGGGAGCGTCGCAGACACGATCAAACGCCCCCTCCACAACACTGGGAGCACTCACTTCACTAAACACTTCACTCTCACTATCCTTACCTTGTAAGGCCGCCATTTTGGACTTCATCTTAGAGATAGTAGCCTTCAGATCGGCAATTTCAGAGGCCGATTCTGAAAGTAAAGATTGTGAATGATTCGACACAGAGGGAGAATCAAAATCATTAAGGTTAGAGATAGGATCAATAAAAGGCTCAATAGGCCTTGTACTCACACTCTTTAAACGTCTAACTCTATCCCTCTCTAACTTCCTCAAATAAGAAGTTAGAGTCTTCCATTCTTCCGCATTCAACCCCTCACACTCATGACAGGTATTAGAAGAAGAACATTCAAACCCCCTACATTTACGACATACAGTGTGAGGATCAACCGAAGCCTTCGGTATCCTCACCTTGCAGCCTACATTCACACACATTCTCACACTCACATTTGAGTCAGACATACTGAGAAAAATAAAAAAGAAGTCCAAATTCAGTCCACAGTAGCGAATGCCAAAAACCACGATCCAGATACGTCACCAAAAAGCCGAGAAACGATGATCAAAAGGTTGAAATAAGAATCTAAGTCAGGAGGTAGTAACAACAATGTTGATACCACCGGTGACAGAGAAAATATGATAGAAAACGGGAATGGTTCCTAGTCCTGCCACCCAGGGCAGGCCGGTAGATCACCTGACCTACCTATAGCGAGTGGCGCGAAATTTGAATTTCTGTAGGGGACGACGGAGTCTTAGCTATGTATATATCTGACAGGTAAGTTGATTGTATGAAAATGACATTTTTATATTTTGCCAAGTCATTACATAGCTATGCGTATTCTACTCTAGAAAAAACAGGGTAGAATATAGCCATGTACTTACTTGGTAAAACTTGTATAAAAACTCTTATGCAAATGAACATAGATGGGAAAGATCTCTACCACATTACAACATCAACAACAAGGCATTACTGATGATATTCTTCACTTAAAAAATATTCCATATAAATTATAAAGAACTTAAGCAATGTCAAATCCACAAAGGGCAGAAACTTGCCTCATTATCATTACAGTGCCATGTTCATTACATAATGGGGGATTATATGTCCCATACAAAATATACAAACAACAGAACTGTATTTATTAACATTATATTACAGAACAGCACAAATGTTGATGCACTTATGTAATAAATGACTTGACTGACCATTCTAATATTGGGAAGAGAAGGGCAACATGGAATACATATCGAGTCCATTACCTGATAACGAATAAGAATGTTAGCTGGGGTCTTCTTGTACTTTTCTGCTAAAGCAACAACTTTTGGGTCTTCCATCAGGAGAGGGTCATCTGGTTTAGCCCAAGGCCTAAGATAAAAGCAAGGAATATGAAATATAGTACTCTTCAATTATTCAGAATACAGATAAAATATATAAAGCAATACAATTTTCATCTGAAGTTAGGATTATATAAGGTAATTAGGAAACAAGCATTGCATGATAAGATTCCTCAAAACATACAACAGCCTTTTACACACACACACAAACAACTGGAAGTCGAGTTCATCGAGATCAAATACTGTAGCCACTCTATATTTGCAAATTTAATATTCACTGAACATCTCATGAAGTCTCAAAACATTATGTATCATGATTTTAAACACTAACTGGCAATCTAAGTTTTGTATGTTGGTCCATGGAGACTAAACTAGTGTAGCCAGTCTGTGTTTACAGATCTAAAATTCCTTCATTACTACTAGTGAAGTTAAACAAGCTAGGAGAACAAAATTGTCAAAATATAGTGAAGAACTAATGTGTACAAACAAAAACAAAAAGACACACAGGTGTGGATTTCATGTTCAACTGATGATTACTCAGTGCGTGTCTCACAAAGTAACTACAAAAGTCAAGAGCACAGTAATTTCTCAAGTACAAGGGGGTCAAAAAGGTTTTCACACACAAGAGATTCACATATGCAAAGCAAAAATAAAAGCCAGGTATCCAAATACAGTTATTGAAAGTTATATGATAGCTGCTGCTATGGCCCCTACTTCTACCTTGAAAGCTGTCATCCCAACATCACTGGTAATTGTAAAAAAATAAACCTGATTGAGCATCATCTATAAATTGAAATCTTACATGAATCAGTACATTAGTGTGATTATACTGTATTTTACTGCAATAGGTAGAAGAAACTAAGGGTTAAATGTGAACAGACCTAAAAGAATATCTTTTGTCTCACCTATCAGGAGATCCAAGAGGGCTGTAGGCTGTGATGATTATATTTTTGCTGGCAGACCAGTCAATTAATTTTCTCTGGTTTAAATATGGGTGGCATTCAACCTGGCAAAATACAGATGGTTGAATTTTCAATAATGAATTCAATTCACTCCTTTCACCTTAGTAATTAAACAAATTTATAAACTTACATTAAGCAACATTTTCTGGAGAGGAAAAATAAAGTGACTTACATTTTCTCAGAAAGCTCATTGACATTTGACTGTAAGTAAATTATCAAAAATACTAGTTTTATTAAGAACAAATAGAAAATAATTAGTTATCTTTTATGCTAATAATGTGAAAATTTCTTAAATAACTAAGCCTCAGTTGTTTTTATTACTGTAATTAAAATAACTAAATCTACTGAACTTGCTTTCAGTACCTAAAACAGTTTATGAAGTGCTTAACGTCACACTGTAAAAAGGTATAATAGCATGTTTTAGTATTATTCAAAGGCACAACTTCATTATAGAACAACATTTTCCACAAGACATGAAAATGTTATTAAAATATTAATCTCCCAAACTACAAATATAAAGATTAGTGGTTACTACTCTAGACATAATTGTTGAACTGCTAGGGGTAAACAAAGCAGTGGAAATCACAAAGAGAAAACTGTCCTGAGTTAGGTCCAACATAACTAGGGATACAGAGCAGCATAAATATCACTGTATTAAATGATTTAATAAGACCAAGTAATGTTTCTAGGGTCCATACGTGCTCTTTACGGTGTGCTGCTCTACTAGAATGCTAAATGCAGTAAGCCACACAAGGGGTCAGCAATGCTTTTTTTTATTTATTTATTTGTTTTTATTTTGCTTAGTATCTGTTCTTTTGGTTTCTGCCCATCTATCTATACTTTAACTTACATCTTACTACAACTAAATAAAAAAAAATAAATAAAAAAGGAGGGAAACTGGAGAGCCCACACTAAGTTAGATGTTGCACTGGAGAGTGGTGTGTCTGGGCACAGGCAGTGGGTCTGTGTTCCAAGATTTATCAAGTTGGTACAAACAGAAAGTGTTTGGCTTATGGATATCAGGTGATCTCTAATCTTGGGAAAACTTCAAAACGCATAATGCATGCCATCAAGCTATTAAAAATAGGGAAAACACTCAAGGGATATAAAAAAAAATTCCCAAACCTGATTTGTAACGGGCAAAATTTTAGCAACTCCCAGAATGCGTTCTGTCTGATGCTTGTTGAAGTTTGAGATGCCAATAGACCTAACTAGCCCCATTTCCACTGCCTTTTCCATCTCTGGCCAAGTATCTACGTAATCGGCATCACTATATAGAGCTTTACCATTCTCATCTGCTGGAAAGTGACCGTCTCCCTCCTGCAATTTATTCAGTTTTCATGTTATATATACAACCATTTAACAAGTGGCTGATTAAAACCATGACTGCTGGCTCCTCACAGATGTGCTGAAAATCAATCTATAAAATTAATGGATGAACAATGGCAATGAGAATTTCTAAAGGATTTGATCGAAAGAGTTCAATTAGACGACATGAAAAAAGTAGGAAATCAATAAAAATTAACATTTCCAAAGCCTTTAGATATCCTCACTTTAGCTTAACACTTTACTCGGCATTTACCTGGTTGGTCACTGGCTTTATTCGGCAACTGTCTAATATCCGCTGGACTTGCTCGCTACTGAAATTGGATACTCCAATGCTCCTTACTAGACCTTGATCGACAGCATCCTCTAATCCTGCCCAAGTGTCTACATAATCTACATCAGAGTACAGGACATTTCCCTCATCATCTTTGGGAAAGTGGTCAGCATTCTCCTAGATTTTTGTAAATATATGTCCATTGCATTAAACGGAAAAATAATCATAACTTATATTTGAATACTTTTCTCTAAACATAATCACTCAATATGTACTACATATATGTATGTTATTCAACATACATGCTAGTGTTCCTTCATTTTGAAATGCCCTTTGTGAAATGACAAAAGCCAATATAATAGTAAATAGGAAGTTGTACCTTCATTCTCTGCTGCAAATGCAACTGAATTTAGGACCATTTTTTATACAAACCAATTAATTTTAGCACTTAAATCTATTTGCATTCTGCACGAGTTCAAAGTTTCATCCTTTAACCACAAGAAAATGACAAGAAGATATGCTATAGTATCCAGTAGGTTGACACATTTGCTAATTGAAGTTCCAGATCCCAGCAGCATAGTTTTGTTTTGACTTACTTGCCATGTGTACTTAAGATATAAAGTGCCAAAGTGAACTGATACTGTAGTTAGTTCTACACTATTAAAACCCAACCTGCTGCAACTACCAGTCAAAGGAAATCAAACAGAGATTTTTATAGGTTGTGTTACTTAAAATAGAAGTAACCACAGAATGGGAACTCAAGGTACTGGTCAAAGATTTTTTTTTTTAAAGAGAACACGGGTTGAAAAGGCTAACATCATATCCTCTTATCTTTACTTGGGCAGTGGCTCTTCATGAATACTTTCATAGGTTCTGATATAACTTCCCTGAGGCAAAAAGAGAGATTTGTATTATTAATTGGCTTCACAAAACCCACTGGAAGGAAAAAAAACCTTCTGAAACTTAACTATAGTCACTTATGGCCTTCAAAAGACTAACAAAATATATGAGAACAGAACTTTATCTTTAAACAGACATACTTGTGCCATAAAAACTTAGGCTACAAGGTGTCAATGACCACTGGATTTTCCATGGAACATATCAAAAGTAATATTGATAAAAGCTATGACTACAACAAAAAAGGTGAGTGGAGAAATGTTTCAAGATAAAAAATTTAATTGATGGCACCCCAACAAAGTTAACCAAGTGACTGATACTATATCAAATAAGAAAAATATGCAGTAAAAAAAAAAAAAATTAAATTGGATATACGTGTAGGATTGCATTTGTTAATTTCTCAAGTCTCAAAACAACACCAGTAAAACATGATACCTCACACTTTGGGCTGCTGCTCACATAAATTATCTCTTCCATTGTGGCAGCTTTTCCATTTCTTACTTGGTGATAGAAACTAACATAACTAGGAATCTACACATATGTACTACTACCTTCTCACAAAGTTTACATAGTAATTGCTTTTGTTATAAAGATGGGCAATGATAACATTCATAAGGAAAGTACTTTCCTGAAAGGTATAAAACCCAAGGAATTTTCTTTCACGGACATAAGAACAATACACAGGCATTTCACCAAGATTCACAAATTATAAAATAACTATCAGAAAATGCCAAATCATGTCCACCTACATTTCAAATGGGTGAAATTTACAATACTATATATTATATGTATGCCTAAAATAAATACAAAGACACAGACCTTGTAGCCCATGGGCCAATGGATGAGGTACAAATCCAAGTACTCCAGTCCTAGGTTGGTCAGCGATTCCCTCAGGGTAGGAATAACCAAATTCTTTGAGTGGTATGTGTTCCATAACTGCAAATACATAAACATACAATTAGTGGGTTAGATTCTGCTAAAGTCATTATTCATCAAATCAATTAACTACATTTAAATACATAGAGCACTTGATACTCCCCATTAGTCTTATGACATTTAAGAAACGGAATAATACAAATCCAATTACAATAAACATAAATTACTGAAATTTCCTTCTGACAACATCACAAACTGAGTACATAGCACTAGGCAGATTGGTTTATTGATAAACCTTTGAAATCAGACAACTCTGCTTTCAGTCACTTGAAAACACTAACCTTTCAACAGCTATTGTGAATGCTATACTTTTAGTGACATACTATGAAACCTAATATATCTACATGAATGACATGCTTGAATGAACTATGTTTTTACCTACATTTAACAATCAGCTTAGTTTAATAAACAATCTAAATTAAAATGTTACCTTTTTGTTTATACCATAACCATTCAGAGTAATACTCTTCCATTCCTTCCAAGAACTTAAAAGAACTTGGTTACAATACCTTACTGGTGATGAAGAGATCTTCTCGCTTGACTGTGCCATCAGCAATCTTTGCCTTGATAGCATCTCCCACCTCTGGCTCATTTCCATAAACGAGAGCACAATCAATGTGACGGTATCCACAGTTAATGGCATCTTTCACAGCCTGTGTTACTTCGCCAGGCTTGGACTGAAAGTAAAAATAAATATTACACCTCATGAGATACCCGTTTAACAGAGAATAATACTGCCACTTTTTAAATACCTTGAACATGCAAGAAAAACATAAGTAGTAAACAAAGGAGAAATCTCTAGTACAAAGTATACTGAAGCGCTGAATCACAGTCACCAATAAAAAATGCTAAGTGTACCAAATGCAAAAATTATATATAAAAAACCTTAGTAACATGTAAGAACAAATCTAACAGTTCACTCTTGTCTGCACTAGTTCATAAAATACTGCTTTACATTTGCATTAGGTAATCTTTTTTTAACCATGATACAATATAACTTGTAGTCTAAGAATTTTTTTGGCGATTCATCCCCACACAAATAAATGAACAGTAAAGTGTCATCAGTATTCACATACTTTTGTAAGATGATGAAATTTACAACAAAAGTCAGGTTCTGTGGCTACATAAATTATGCTAACCAAGCATCCCTTGAACCTAAGATCAATGAATGTCAAGGCATAGCTGGTAAATTTACAACAAGCAGCCAACTCTTTCGTCCTTGTCACCAGGCTTATGGACCAGAAGTGCTTTGCAAAACATGGAAGCAAAAATGTCAATTATACATTAGAGGTGGTATGGCTGAAAGGAGTTTTCCCAATTAATTTATGAATAAATAGTTGTGTAGTACACAATCCAGCAATTTCCAAAAACTTAATGAGCTTTCTCAGTTAATTCGGTGCTCAACAGCCATAAAACTGTAGGATAAAATCAAATAAGAAAAAACTGAACACCTCCTACTAATTAATGACACACAGTATGTTGACACCTGGCTCTAGCAACAATAACAAATGGTCATCGGGTCCTAGTATGTACACACACCAGTTTTACTTCACTCGTTTATAAGTTTAAAAAATCCGAATTCTCCCAAGCAAACTTCAAGATTAACATTTCAAATTTTTCAATCCTGGTCTTGATGGTATTACCAAACCACACAGAATATTAAACTGATAATTTTTACCCAAAATAAGCAAACACTCATAAGGAGCATATATGAAAGGTCATTAAATTGCATGGCAAACATACATGAAGCATAAGGTTCACGGATGAAAGAATAAAAAGAATTGGGAACAAAGATATATCAGGAACAACAGGTTGGTAAAAACCAAATAAATGGTATACAGCATTTGTCAAAAAACTAAGGAGTGTACTAGCTGCCATGTATCCTGAGTGTCAAAAATACATACTGTGTATTCCACAGAGCATTTAGAAACGTGGAGATTCTGGGAACAACGAACACTTAATTACTGTCAATGGGAAATTATGGATAGTATTGAGATTTTGACAAAAGTGATACTGCAGGCAATTTCACTGGAAATGCTGGGTCAATAAATCATATACAACATCCTCCATGTTCAAAAATAAGGAACCAAACTAAATTACCATAGCAAAGATCACCCATTACCTTTAGCAATACTGACCAAAGTTTGATACCAAAATATGTAGGAAAATACATGTTTTTCTATGACTTACAGCACCCTTTTTCAGGCTAGGTGATGGGTTTCAAGGCAGGACCAATATGACGTAGCACCCTAGGCAAGGTTTGCTTAGGGTGCAGTATACTAGGTAGAACTAATGCCTACTACCATGGCCTGGTTCCCACCAGTCACCAACTAGAACATCCACTGCCTCTTGTTAATGTCTGCCTTTTGTTTGTAAATGATATTTATTGTCTTTTGTTTGGTTATGCTTTTACATTCATCCCGAAGAGGCTGGTACTAAACACAGGTCCCATTTCGCATGTAAACAGGTAGGGTAAAATACCAGATGGACAGCCTCTACCATAGTGTGACCACCTTCCTAAAAAAGTACTTAACACATCCTGTAACCCAGGACAGACATTAGTCAAGAGCCAGCATCCGTTGAAGCAACACCTCGTGACCTCTACTTTCCTCTCGAGGCAAGTTTTTTCTACCAAGTCAGAAATTAAGGCCATAATTTCCGGTTTTTGGGAAGGTTGCTGTGCTATGGTAGAGGTGGCTGCCAGGTGGCCATCAAGTATTTCAGTCTAACCACCACAGAGGGATGCAGTAGGCTGCTACTCTCCAGTTTCACTGCACGCATGCATTTCACTTTATAATCGACATCACCCTAGGTCATGCTAGGTTGAAGGGGTGGGTGTCCAACCCCTGGTCAAGGGTGACTTACATAGGTATAAGGGTGTTTGGTTTGACGACCTGCCACAAAATTCCCTAGCCTAAAGTACACTGTGGTCAGATCGGACCAGGGGCCTAAGTTAGGTTAGGATGCATCAACGTAGGTATATTAGTAATCCCCAAAACAGATTCAAAAGTAACATAGGCAACAACTTAGTGTCTTCTGAATAGCAAGAATGATTACCTATACACACACCTATACAAATACATATGCCGGCATGGCAAAGGGGCCCTTGGGAAGATTAAAAAAAAAAGAGTGGAAAAGCCACAGCATCAGCATCAAGAATACGGATTGCTATAACAAGAAAATCAAAGCGGAAATAACAAGATAATTATGAACAGCCGAAATAACAAGACAATCAAGAACAACGGAAATAACACGACAATCAAGGGCTAATCTAAGCAAACCTATCAACTAAAATAAGATAACCTTATAGTGTTTCCAAGAAGCAGTTGACCAGTGTGTCAGTGATTAGATTAACTAAATAGGACAACTACTGAATATATTTAAGCATACAAACATTGACCTAAGATTGTTAAGAAATTCACAGTTTCGTGAAAACAAATTGTTAAAAAATATCCACAATTATATATTAAAAATATATTTCTATGTAAAAATATGTAACATTATGTTACATGTTTTTACATAGAAATATATTTTTAATATATAATTGTGGATAATTTTTAACAATTGACCTAAGAGTTTAAAAAAACACCCTACCCAAGTAAAAAAATGCAATAAAATAAATATACTATTTCAACGACAAAAAATACCTTAGGATGATTTGTATACTACCTAGTAGTAGTAGGGACACTTAACAACTTTTAAATTGCAAGGTTGCTAGATGCTTGCAAATGACACATGGCAAACTTGCCGGTGATTTATTTACCTTCATATAAAAAAGTATTACTCAGTGACAGGTTTAAAACGTAGAGGAATAATGACAGTCAGCTGATCATCAGAAAATCACAACCATGATTGGAGTAGACAGTCGTAATGGCTAAAAAAATATTCCATGCAATACCTACCTACCAATTGACCGGCGAATCCGGTTCTATTTTTTGCAGCCGATTGAAAAACAAAAAAGTTACTTACTTTCCACGTGCCGAGTCCAAATGCCGGGACTTTCTGGCCGTTGTTGAAGGTCAGGTATGGGACGTTCGGGGCTGGCATTTCGAAATACACGAAAAAAAGATAGTAAAGGGTTAAATAAGGACGCGAAGGAGCACCTATAACGTCGGTTGACAGCAGCTCACTGACAGCAGACACTTCTCAAGTTCTCTCAGATGCTGTTTTGAGCCGAGTGTTGTGATGGTGGTCGGCTTCCATATCGTAATATTTTCTTATTTAATTTTCAAAAACTACAAACAACCACACCAAGATAACTGCGTATATTTATTAAAGAATATTTTTAACAATATATGCGTAAATCTAAAGCCATTTTGTAAGCTATTACTTTAAAAAATATTTAGATAAATGCGCAAACTGACAACTGTGTGGCCATGACAACAGCGTTACCTTCTTTTTTTCATTCTTTCTTTCTGAGCGTTCCTGTCGTAATAGCTATAATGGCCCCGCCCCCTGAATTCCTTTGAATAATATTACACAATAACACAATCTCACACTTACAAAGATTTACAGGTATATTCTAAGTTTTGTTTTACGGAGAAGCGGCCAGTCATACTCGTAGTCGATATTCGCCGGTTCATCTTTTATTTCAATGTCCACAGCGTATTCAAACGCTCTCTTTGCAAGACATGTCCTATAACGCCTTGGATTCAGCAAAACGTATCATATATACTGGGCGTAATGTCTGTCTGTCTGTCTGTCATTCAATCACGGCCAAACGGCCGGTCAGATGGGCATGGAACTTGGCAGGGTTATGGTGGGGACCCCTAAGATGGTTTGTTATGGGGTTTCATCCAACCTAACCCCCTCCTTTGTAGGGGGTGGGGGTGAGAAGGGATTCCCTGAAACGGAGCTGTTTCTGGCCGTGAAACGAGGCTGGTTATTCCCGTAGAATTAGTTATTTTACGATTTTTCATACATAATATTTGTACAACTTCCCCGGAGAAAGTCGCGAATATTTCAGCTCGGGCACAATAGAAGATGAAAATTATCATCAATATCCGCAAGACTTTTTGAATAACTTAAATCCATCGGGAATGCCAGTGCACAAAATAACGCTGAAGAAGTACTGCCCGGTAATGTTGCTTCAGAATTTCGATCCTGCCAATGGACATAATAAAAAGGAAACTGACAAATTCCTATTTTCTACTCTTTTTTTTTGGAAGACACAGGATCATAAGAGCATTTATCAGTAGCCATAACGCGCTGACATACAAGTTGCGTCTTTGCAGTTACATGATGAAAAGAAAGATACTTTATTATTCATAACACCGTGCAAAGTAATTGGCAAAGAAACGAATCAATAAAGATCCCTGTTCCTTTAATGAAAGTCACCGACAATAGAGAGAGAGAGAGAGAGAGAGAGAGAGACATTTAACGACATTAATGGACTACAATTTTATAATTTTATCTTGCTATCGAAAAATGAGAGAGAGAAAGAGAGAGGAGATAATTTGTGATTTGAGAGCTAAGTAATCCGATAATCCCATCACCGTCTTCGTTACTTGACTTACATTGGGAGAGAGAGAGAGAGAGAGAGAGAGAGAGAGAGAGAGAGAGAGAGAGAGAGAGAATCATTAAAAGAGGGTAAACAATAATGAATACGAACTTCTTTACGTTCATTGATCGTCCCTTCACTTACTTTAAGAGAGAGAGAGAGAGAGAGAGAGAGAGAGAGAGAGAGAGAGACTATTCGTGTAATCGCCCTTATTTTAATATTGCTGAACAAATAGTACATATAAATTTTTCACTTCTGCACCCGTATTTTATCACTCATTGTAGATGGGTAAGTTTGCTAGTACTAATTAATGATGCTAAACCCGTATCTCCTTTGTTCCCGAATCGCAAACAGGCAAATAGTTGACCATGACTTGCAATCAACAAGCAAAGTCACCTTAGCGGATGCAATCATCACAGGAACATGATGATGTGATCCATAAAAAGCTGTATAATTGTAATCTCTTTCGTCCTTCCATACCAGTTTCATGGTAAGTTCACTATGAGGATTCTACATTACAACATAAAGTATTATATCCGGTATAATCCGGATGATATAATCGCTAACGTAATACATAACATTTCCCAAAGGACGGTTGTACTTCTCGGAAATTAGTTTGGCTATCAAACCTAAGAATGACAAAGTAAACATGTTGGCCAACACGCATCCTCTCCCGTAATCACCATTATGAACTAACAGTCTCTAAGCATCTGTGTAAATAATTATCCCTGATTTTCCTAATAATGTATGACTACATTTTACAAAGGTGAAATTCTAAAAGTCTCTTCGCGTCTTACTGACTACTTTTCCAAACTTGGTCGAACAAAAGCATACATTTATACCTCCTCTTGGCTGTGGCTTCAAAGAAACGAAACCGAGTCCTCCCAAAGTTGACCCCTTTCATTTTTTATTGAATTTTTATTAAGATAACGCTATTCTAATACCGTAATTGGTATAACTGAAGATTGACTACCACCAAGGACCGAACGTTTAACTGTGATCTGTATTGTTAAACGGATAAGCTGTTTACAGTTTTCCTATCACTCCCCAAAAATATAAAACTGGGAGAGTTATGGCATCAATGTAGGGTAAGAACTAGACCAGATACAGAAGATTATACTACGTCTAGAGTACAAAACACCCGCGGGAATTAACAGATGACGGGAATTCCATCAAAAAGGAAATGCTGGTTATGTAACGTGCCAACCAGGTGGCCTTAGGCTACGCCGTATGTTAAAAAAAAAGTTTAGGAAACATCCCATTTCCTAGAGTGATCAAATATTCCTCCTTTAATGACCCTCTCCGGCATTTATATAAGATCTTATTGTGCTTTGTTAAATAAATAACTGTCACCCTAATTTTACAAATTTTACTATTTTAAATTTGTATCTTACGTTGAGGATTCGAAATTAAATCCTGTAGACATTAAACAGGCTCATTAAGCTATAAAAGGGGAGAAATGATTTGAGTGGGGTGACCAAGTTCCCTAGGTCTATTATACTTTTTTTTTTCCATCTGTCCACCCGCCAGTGGTGTTTTTGTATGGTAACACTGCGTCCCGGGCTTTAGGTAGTTACGCTATGTGTTAGTTTTAGGTAAATCAAAGGATATCTGGGTGTACATTTGCAACTGAAAAGTGTTTTAATAATTTACTGTATGCGAATTACACCGTTAATATTCGAAATAGGATATTATTATAATCGTTGAATGTAAGCTGAATGTAACTATATAAAGGCCGAGACGCAGTGTTACCATACAAAAACACCACAGGCGGATGGACAGATGAAAAAAACAAGAGTATAGTTACCTCTTGAAGTGTCAGGGACTAGGTATTATTTTTCTTTAATTCAGGGCCTCGATGCATGAACCAGTGTCAAGGCATTCAGACGCCACTTCTTGCTATATTAAGAACGTTATCTCTTTATCTCATATTATCTTTTATCTGTCGACGTGTTGTCTGTTAGATACTGCATCTGTAGCGTTGTGGTAGACTGTGAGATGAGGAGATGCGTATATAGCGTCACCATGACTGGCATTTTACGCATAGACCGATATATCTAGTTACATTTTCTAGTCAAAGATCTATTAGTTTATTGCATTCCTCTCTACACTTTACTTTCCTGACACAAGTTTATCTCTTATTTTAATTATGTTAACTTGTCTTCCTTTTACATTCTATACTTTCTTCTTCAGTGGAATTAGGCGACACTGAGCAGTGCCTGCTTTTGGGGTGGGTGATCACTGTGCATGCTGTATGCCACTGGCACAAAAGCTATTGAGATGGCATGAACATTTGACTAATAATCATACCTTATAGTCAGTGATTCGAATGGACTTTTAAACTTCTTCTCGAGTTTCTCCCCATTAATGTTACGCCTAAATTGTCTCGGAGAGGATGAGAAAAGGATTAGAGCCGCTGCCTTCCAAAAATATCAGTTTCCCTTTACCATTTCCTTTTTTCATTAGCTACACTTACTTTATTCCCAGTCACCTGTGGGAATCGACAACTTTCCTTCGTCCTCCATCCAAACTAACATTCATTGTTCCATCTTCTTGGCATCTGTTTCCTAGCCTACTTCTATTACGTTTCAATATATCATGACAACCTCGTCACATCTTGCTGCAATAAATGTGCAGCATTGCATTTATACAAACGTTTCTCTCAAAATATCCACTTCGGTTATTTTCTGACTGTTGTTTATCTTTTGCTCGCCAATAGGTCGGTTTTATTTATAGTGATTTATAATTCTCCCTTCTCCAGAGCCTTTTCCCCATAAATCTGTTGACACGAGGTCATTATGCATATAACAGCGCTCTTGTTCCTTACTTTTGGCTACATTCTTTGCTCTGAAAAACAGTAAGGATTCATGATGAGGCTTCATGCTCAGTAACATCCTGTTTCAAAGTCTTTGATATACCAGCTTATACTCGACTTTCCCAACAAGAACATGGCAGAATTATAGCAGTGTCTCTTGTAACAATTCCAGACTGCGAAGGCCGACTTCTCCAGTATCAGTTTGTGAATGGTTGGGAAGAATCTACAATGGTTTCCAGTCAGTTCGAGAGAGTTTCCTGCATTTGAGTGATAACCCAGGAAGTGAGGTAAAGTTCTTAGTTCCTATACCTCACGTATATTGGCTACAGCCACTCCATCTGTGGTATTACATGTTTGGCCTTTCTTAAGAAAGTCAAAATTCTAAAGTATACCTTCTTTTTGAAGGTACTTTTGTATGGAGAAAGTATTGCTAAGAATACAGTCTGTATACAGCTGACTTCCAATAATTAAACACAATGGCGATATACTGCACCATTAAGTTACACATAGTTTCATCATACAATACAGCATTTCATTAGTTTATTAATTTTACTCCTACCACAGATATCAGATATTCATTCCTTGATATCTTTTCAGTGGAAAACAATTGCCCTAAAGCTGTAGCAGATTAACAACACCAGTTGTCAGGTAGCAGGTGCCTTCTTCTTCAGCTTTTAAAACGAATAAAGGACTTATCGTGTCTTTTTTTTTTTTTTTTTTTTTTTTTTTTTGTATGCTTTTACGTTGCATGGAACCAGTGGTTATTCAGCAACGGGCCCAACGGCTTTACGTGACTTCCGAACCAAGTGAGAGTGACTTCTATCACCAGAAATACACATCTCTCACTCATCAATGGAATGGCCGAGAATCGAACCCGCAACCACCGAGGTGGGACGCCAACACCATACCAACCACGACACTGAGGCGCTGTTTTTATCATGTCTGTTTACCGAGAGTCTGGGATTGGTGATTTATTTCTGGGCATCAAAATCCGTCATGGTAATACAGCGATGTATTTTACACATTTCCAGAGATCCCAACTTCTAGGAGAAGATTATTCGAGATATTGTCTTCTTATATTTACTTTCCAGAGCCAGTTCTGCCTGAAAAATTATGACTTACGTAACCTTGACTTGAGAAGTTTCATCAATCAGGTTGTATATACAGGTGCAGGAGACCTTGTTATCTGCAAACTTTTCATATGCACGAATCATTGATCTACTTGTACCCATTATGGAGATTTCATATATTCTCTGCCATCGACTTCTAACTAATCCTAATTAAGCCTAATTTAAGATTTTCCTTTAGCGTGCCTGAAAAGGAAGGTAAAACATTTATATTAATTTTCTCACGACTGAAACTGGGAAGGAATAGCCATCACCTCATACTGAAATTCACTGCAATCAATAATTGTGCAGTCTCTTTCTCTCTCTCACGCACATAAGTACGTACACAAAATAGGGAAATTCATAACTGATAGCAAAACTGAACAATAATTTTTGTAGCAATACCTGTAAGGGGGGCGGGGGTACCGGCAGGGCCATGGGAAATAAAATAAGGTGCACTGGAAAACACCTTCAATATTTTTTTTTTTTTTGGAAAGGTTTGGCACCCTCAAAGAAGTTCAAGCCTCTTCAGTATGTTCATTTTCACTTCTCGTCTTTCCATTTGAGAATTATTCCTGTCTCTCCATTTCAGCAAACAGCATTGGTAGGTATGGCTATCTATCCTTCCTTCTGAACTAAAAAAAAAAAGAGGCAGGAAAATGATAAGTAAGGTGATCTCATCACAACAATCAAAGAATGATCTGCTTTCTACTTCAACTTGAAATATTCATAAACAACTGTCTTCAACTTAAACTACATTGGGTATATAAAAGTTCAACTAAATAAAAGGCGAATAAAACTCCATTTCTTAATTTGTGTGTATTTTTTACAAGCTGGCATCTTTAGAAGTCTCATCCAGAGGATATGAATGCAGTAAATGAGAAAAAAACCACAAGTAAAATACTCGTATGTACCATCAGGGAAAGACCTGTACTACACAAGGTAAGAATAAAAAAAGAATCTCTAGTAGGAAAATTCTTTGTTTGATTGTATTGTGCTAACTGTATATGAGAGTGACGAGAAGGTCTTCAGTTGAAAAACTTGAGTTTCAAAAGAAAAATTCAAGACAATGACACTGACTCTTGTACTACATACAACGTTAGTCAAAAGGCGAAAATGGAAACTTATGAGCTTTTGATATCTTTAGCAAAGAAGACACCTTCACAGGGAACAGTGCTACGAATAACTAAGTCTGAATTCATTTACACATAAAAAGAAACTTTAGAAAATAGTTTGACGATATATTAAATCTGCCAGGACCACTTACCAATGATATGTTGTGTGATACAAATTACATCTAACTGTTCAAGGACTTCAGCTAAACAAATGACTATATTTTAATGTCTATGTTTTATAAGAGTAAATTAGCATCCTAACATTGTCTTATTTTATACTGGGAGTGAACTAATTACCACTAATAAACCAGTATTCAACTATATGTAATCTCCAATTTCAAACACTTTCCGAGGGAAACTGAAATGTTTCATACAAGATTCCTCATTAAGAAAAATAGACATTTTATGAATAAATTGGCAGTTCTGGACTTCCTAATCTATACAAGTAACTTAAGACATTTTCCCTTTACAATAATATCCTGTCTGTATTGAGAAAAGTAAGACTGTAGCAGCAGAAAGTCAAAAAATATTGCTGAGCCAGTACTTCACAGAAAGCAGGGAAGGCGACACCCTTCAGATGAGACTTATATCAATTTGTAGAATTCACAAAGAGTGAGGTAGGAGAAGATCCCTCAAATTACCTACAGCAATAAGTATCCAGTGTTACATTTAATACATGACAGATCAAGTGCTAATGTACATCCATTTGTGAATTCTCCAGTTAAGAGGGAAACTGGCTGTGAGAGGAACTAAATGCAGGTTTATGTCACATGTAAACGTGGGTTATGTAATGGTGGGACCATTATACCACAGGAGGTCTCTGCAAGGTCATTGCAGAGATTGCCCATAGCAAACAGCAATTTTTACTTGAAGACCTGAAATTCAGGAAGACTCTGTGAACTTGAACAAGACATTAAACACTTAAGGATAAAGGAAACACTTTGTTTTTTTTTCTCTCTCTAAGGAATAAAGTCTGCTATGTCATCAAATAAAACGGATTATGATAATGAAATGAGAGTGAGCCAGTTTCCCCAAAATCATACTGCAAATGGAAAAGCAAGGATTCAATGGAACCAATTTTTCATCGTAATTCATAATATTGTGTTACTACTGGCGAGATATCTCACTTTCAATGGAATTTTCTCAATTCTGTTCCACACTGAATTCAGGAATTTAGTCAGCATCACGACTGAAAGTTTTGTCCCTTTCTGAAGTCCTCCAAATCTGAAAATGGCCTTTTATTGACGTGACAACACAACGATATGAATTAACCCGAAAAAAGGCGGTTCTGCGGCGGGCGAGGAGACTGGTTCCACTGAAACTTAACTTTTCCTGATGCAACTGCACACAACAGGGCTGCAAGTGAAAAGGACACAGCCATATACAAAACTCTGGATCAACGTCTAAGTCTTAATGATCAAAACTGCGTGATATCAGTCTTGAAGACTACTAAAACTTATAAGATTACTTCACTTGTCTTACTGTTATCCAAGTTATATATGTGTGTGTGTGTATGTGAAATTTATATGATGTATGATGTCCAATGTATAACCAGGTGCAAACTCCAGCAATCTCACATGTATGTGGATAATAATCATTTAAATAAAAACTTTTATCTATCTTTAACATAACAGAGGTATTTGAAAGCAAATATACAATACATATGCCATCTGAAAAGATGTAAATGCATTACTTTGGTTTGAAACAATACCTCCTCCTGCACATGGTAAGCAGAGCCCTAATTGACGACAGCAATTCTATAAGGTAGCCATTTTTATTTTCTTATAAACACGAAATGAGGCAAGACTCCTCCAATAGAGATATGGTGGCAGCTCCAAAAAGCAGTGACCAGGAAACCCATGTGGGATGTGTTTATAAATGGTACAAGTGTCTGGAATAATACACATTAGGAAGGAAAAATAAAATAAACGATAGCGACGGAACTTGTCGTCGTCAACAAGTTATACTGTTGAAGCAGCATTGTGTACAAAGCTGCTAAGTAATCACCTACTGCTTAGGACCGCACCTAGAGACAAACTCTCAGCTTACTGCAGCAAACGCTGCTGCTGCTGCTGCTGGATTCAATGCAAACTCTGAGGAGGGACAGAGGTTTCTGCGGCGGAGGAGAAATGCAGAGATTTACTCGCTCACTGAGAAAGGGGGTGGATGAACACGTTGCCAATAGGATGAGTGTTTTGACCAGTAAGTTCCTTGAGCTGCAAGTCTCTGAGGTGATGGCCTGAGCATCCATGGACACAGAGGAGAAGGAGGGTGGAGCACACACGAGCCCCACAAAGCACTAGACACTTGGAATTGCGCCGCCACCACCACGACCTGGACAAAGTCCCAATTGACAGACATCTTGCAAAGCTTTTATTATAATCATTTTTTTTTGTCCCAAGTGAAATCCTAGTACATGTTGGGCCTTTTATACAGTTCATGCACTCTACCTA
>NC_087212.1:3685389-3740389 GCF_015104395.2 Macrobrachium nipponense
AGCCTGATAAACGATTTCCTATGAGCATTTCTGAGTAAAAAAAAAATAATATGCAATTCAGTAATGAACTGTTACAGCTGTAATTTGTCAATGAAATCACCTCCTGACAGGATTTAAATACTACAATGGGCCACGGCCAATGCAAAGGCTGCGAATTTTACAACAGGTTACTGCCAATGCAAAGGCTATAAATTCTAGAATAGATTACTGCCAAAGCAAAGGATATACATTCTAGAGTAGGTTACTGCCAAAGCAAAGGATATACATTCTACAGTAGGTTACTGCCAAAGCAAAGGCTATACATTCTAGAATGGGCCACTGCCAATGCTAAGGCTATAAATTCTAGAATGGGCCACTAGCCAAAGCATAGGCTATAAATTCTGGAATAGATTACTGCCAAAGCAAAAGATATACATTCTAGAATAGGCCACTACCAATGCAAAGGCTATGATTCCGGAATAGGTTACTGGCCAAGCAAAGGCTTTGGAGATGCTAGATTGGGCGTACCGCAATTTGGTGTGTTTCGAGTGCGAGTGTTGGGGAGTTCCACGCCATGCCTGTCAACACACCAGCACACTCCAGCCCCAGCGTGGCACTGGGTCGCCTGATAGTATCCCTCACTGTCACACTCTGGGATGTACCCACCTGAAAGAAATACATAATCTACAGGTAGTTATCAACATTTCCCCACAACTGGTTTCAGAAATGGTGCACGAGAGGAAGGGGTGTTAAATGAGCAACATTTGTTTTCTGACTTTGAAATATATATAAAAAAAAACAGGCAATAAAAGACAGGAATAAGGAATGGATTTAAACTTTGAAAGTACCGAAATAAGATATAATTACTGCAAGAGAGTATGACACAAAGTAATTGTATAATATCAAAATATAAAAGAACTAAAATTTGAAAAATGTTAAGTCCATCAACAATGACGTACACATACATAAATATAAATAAATTAATGTATATACTTAACTTATGTACCTGTGTTTCAAACGCCGCCACAGGCAAAACAATTATACTGGAGAATCAACTCCGCAAAAGCAGTGTGGAAGTAGCCTGAATTAACTAGAATTAGAAAAACGAAAGTTCCATACGCCGTCACTCAAAGTATCAATACATCAAGGTTTCTTCCCTTTACAGGGGTAGACGTGAAAAGAGATTTCTCATTCCTCTTCTGCCTCGTGCATTTTCTGCCTGATTTCTCATCCTGTCTAGGGCTTAATCTACGTCAGTTCCCCATGAATTCCATGGCCTTGCTTTAGATTACCCGTTCTGTCCTGCTACTTCCAATTTGACTATATTTTTCCAACCGACCTTCTCCTTTCCAATCACATACCTAAACCATCTCAGTCTTTGAGATACGTCTAATTCCTAGCCATTAGACACTACATCTTTCATCTGTAATATGATCTTTGCCTTATGAAACTTAGCACTCTATAGTCATATGTATCCTAAATCTCCTTTATTTCCTTCTCCAGTGCCTATGTGGTTGACGGCTGTATAGAAAAGTACCTACAGGTCTATATAGACATCATTACGTTTTGCTGTTTATCAGTGGTCTATATCTATTTGCACTTCATCCAGGCCATGAATACTACTTACTTCTGTTACTACTGCCATCTCAACACCGGCTTCACAAGCTAGAGTGTTCCTGAGGTAAATTTATTTAACTTTCCTGAAGCCTGCTTTTCTGCCACAGTATGACAGAATCCTTCTCATCCATATTTGCCCTTATATACGTTTCGGGCATCAAAAACATCCTAACCTCACTGATATTTTGTTAGCCGAGCATCTGTCGATACTTCAGTACAATAAATACGAAATATACTCCACGCACGTTACAGTAACTCTTACAGATTTCATGGAGTCGTTACAGTAACTCTTACAGATTTCATGGAGTCGTTACAGTAACTCCTACAGATTTCATGGAGTCGTTACAGTAACTCCTACAGATTTCATGGAGTCACAAAGAAAGAGAGATTTGGCTAAAAAGCCTCCTTACCGAGAAGACCCTTGCTCTGCTTACGAAGGGCTGCACAAGGCCTCTCCGACTTGTCGAAGCATTTACACCACTCCCGTGATGATAGGAAGATGTCCCTGAAAGAGTTAATGACGATGAGAAACTTTACCCAAAAAAAAGGTATTACTTCAGTCGACCATCAAACAATTACGTGTATTATAGTTTAAAAAGGTCACAGAGTCATATCCAATGAGAGTAAATAAACATTTAATTTAATCTACCATGGTGGATGGCTAAAGCATCTGTTATTCATAAATTTACATGTTAAGGCTTGAAATACATCATTTTTATCTTTTATCCGTGGACATATTTGTAGTTATATATGTTAATCAAGGTAAGGTAATCAAAGAGCATGACTATATTTAGAGTTGAGAGGACTTGAGAAAATTTGCAACATTGTCCATTTGATGACATTCTTCTGGTTTCCAAGCTGCAGACACCTAAGGACAGCGACCTTCATTCTTACCATAACTACTCAGACATTAGAAAACTCTTCAAATCATAAACAACCTTGATAGAATCTACCTTCATCGGTGCAAAAGGGCACTTTTAGCAGTATTATCTACTCACACTTCATTCTAAAATATATCTTATTGCTCTCTGCATTTTACTTCTGTCTCATTTGTACCTCTTTGTAATTAGTTCCATTTCCCATCGGAAATAAAATTCAATTAATGTCATACTTGTTAAATCTCTTAGGTAAACTAGCCAACTAACCAGTCATTCTATTGACTCGCTTACTCTCCAAGTAATTTTATCCTCACACTAAAATTCACCATTCTTGTCCTTTTCAATGCTGTCTGTTTCTTTCTCTATTTCGTCTTTCCTTTCAATCCAGTCTTCCACCATTCTGCCCATGGATACCAAACCATTCTACTTCACCGGATTCATCAGTCTTAATGACTTATTTTTCTTCGTAACTAACTGTCATCATCTACTATTATGTCTCCCTCGACCAGCCATGGATCTGACGTACCTCCAGGTATTTCCCTCCTTAAAATTAAAAGCCTTTGGTTTATGCTTACTTTGTATATAGGGGGTAATTTATTTATGTCCCTCTTTCCCAATCATATCCATGATCATTTTACTCAACACCAGAACTAAACTTGTTTTGAAATACTGACGGAACGGTCTCTCTCTCTCTCTCTCTCTCTCTCTCTCTCTCTCTCTCTCTCTCTCTCTCTCTCTCTCTCTCTCTCTCCTTTCTAATCTTCCCTCACATTGACGAATCTGATACGGTAGTTTCCTCATGTCAATTCTTGGTTTTCTAATGGTAATCGCTTCTCTCTCTCTCTCTCTCTCTCTCTCTCTCTCTCTCTCTCTCTCTCTCTCTCTCTCACCTATCCAAATCACAGCGATCAATGAAGGGCTTGATACAGCGCTCGTGGTCATCATGTTCCAGCTGGTACAATTCCTTCACGCTAAGACGCCCGTCGTTGTCACTGTCCAGGTGACCCAGCATCCAGGAGACCTCAGGTTTACACCATAGAGGAGCTGGGGGGGAAAAAAGGTCAAAATTCAGTTGGTAATTACTGTATCAAGTGTCAGGGAAACTGTGGTCACGTTACACAAAGTCTCTGGGAAAATATACATTTAAAAACATTTATCAAAATAGTCACTTATATATTATGTGTAATAGAAAATTATAAGACAAAACTATACTGACCTGTTGAGACTGAATTAGATCTGCTTCTCGAGTCTGCCATGATGACTGAAAACCAGTCCAACATGCGGTTGCCCATAGCTTCTAGAGCATCCTGAGTGCATTCTGAAAAGGAAAAGAAACCATTGTTAAAGTATATATAGTAGGTATTCTCTTATAATGACGTATCTCTTCTTTCTGTATCGTTACCTTCTGTTACTTATTTCCAATGAACGCCTTATTCATTGGGAGTCTAAATTTCAAGTCAGTGGCCCCTTTGGTGGACTTGTTCCATATCAATAGGGTTCATTTGCTAAATAAAAATATTTAATAATCATTTACTTGAACATGGGTAAATCGCTGTTTCTCTCGAAGTAGATAATGTATGCACACTTACACATATAGAAGTTCTCTCTCTCTCTCTCTCATCCTTATGGCCAGCATTCTTTATTCATAAGAGACTTCAAGTATATAAATAAAATTGTTTACTTGTTTACCTACTGTCTAGAGCCCTTCTTTTCGGAGACAAGAACATCAAACTAAATTATTCAGGTAATTAAAGGAAAAGAAAGAAAACTCTTCTTGGAAGAGTATATTGAATGAAGACTGAAAAAGCACTGGTCTCTCAGCCACTTTATTATTATTATTATTATTATTATTATTATTATTATTATTATTATTATTATTATTATTATTATTATTATTATTATTATTTTTAGTTTTACATTTTTCTATTCTCTCTCCTTCATACTGCCTTACCAGATTAACGCGTTTTATATTATATTATTATTTTCTATATTATTATTATTATTATTATTATTATTTTTTTTTACTCTATCACAGTCCTCCAATTCGACTGGGTGGTATTTATAGTGTGGGGTTCCGGGTTGCATCCTGCCTCCTTAGGAGTCCATCACTTTTCTTACTATGTGTGCCGTTTCTAGGATCACACTCTTCTGCATGAGTCCTGGAGCTACTTCAGCCTCTAGTTTTTCTAGATTCCTTTTCAGGGATCTTGGGATCGTGCCTAGTGCTCCTATGATTATGGGTACAATTTCCACTGGCATATCCCATATCCTTCTTATTCTATTTTCAGATCTTGATACTTTTATCCATTTTTTCCCCTCTCTTTCTCTTCAACTCTGGTGTCCCATGGTATTGCGACATCAATGAGTGATACTTTCTTCTTGACTTTGTCAATCAACGTCACGTCTGGTCTGTTTGCACGTATCACCCTATCCGTTCTGATACCATAGTCCCAGAGGATCTTTGCCTGATCGTTTTCTATCACTCCCTCAGGTTGGTGCTCGTACCACTTATTACTGCAAGGTAGCTGATGTTTCTTGCACAGGTTCCAGTGGAGGGCTTTTGCCACTGAATCATGCCTCTTTTTGTACTGGTTCTGTGCAAGTGCCGAGCATTCACTTGCTATGTGGTTTATGGTTTCATTTTTCATATTGCACTTCCTACATATGGGAGAGATGTTATTTCGTCTATCGTTCTTTGAACATATCTGGTTCTTAGGGCCTGATCTTGTGCCGCTGTTATCATTCCTTCAGTTTCCTTCTTTAGCTCTCCCCTCTGTAGCCATTGCCAATTGTCATCGCTGGCTAGTTCTTTAGTCTGTCTCATGTATTGTCCGTGCATTGGTTTGTTGTGCCAGTCCTCTGTTCTGTCTGTCTTTCTCCTGTCTCTGTATATTTCTGGGTCTTCGTCTACTTTTATTAGTCCTTCTTCCCATGCACTCTTTAGCCACTCGTCTTCACTGGTTTTCAGATATTGCCCCAGTGCTCTGTTCTCAATGTTGACGCAGTCCTCTATACTTAGTAGTCCTCTCCCTCCTTCCTTTCGTGTTATGTATAGTCTGTCCGTATTTGCTCTTGGGTGTAGTGCTTTGTGTATTGTCATATGTTTCCTGGTTTTCTGATCTATGCTGCGGAGTTCTGCCTTCGTCCATTCCACTATTCCTGCGCTGTATCTGATTACTGGAACTGCCCATGTGTTTATGGCTTTTATCATATTTCCTCCATTGAGTTTTGACTTGAGTATCGCCTTGAGTCTCTGCATATATTCTTTCCTGATCGTGTCCTTCATTTCTTGGTGTTTTATATCCCCTCCTTCCATTATTCCCAGGTATTTGTATCCTGTCTCATCTATGTGTTTGATGTTGCTCCCATCTGGTAGCTTTATCCTTCAGTTCTCGTTACTTTTCCTTTTTGTATGTTGACTAAGGCGCATTTTTCTATTCCAAACTCCATCCTGATGTCCCCAGATACAATCCTTACAGTCTGGATTAGGGTATCTATTTCCTTGATGCTCTTACCATACAGCTTGATGTCGTCCATGAACATCAGATGGTTGATTCTGTTGCCTCTTTTCTTGAGTTGGTACCCGGCATCTATCTTCTGTAGTACTTTTGTCATGGGAATCATGGCTACTACGAAGAGTAGTGGGGACAGTGAGTCGCCCTGGAAGATCCCTCTCCTGATATTAACCTCTGCTAGTCTTATTCCAGAGCTTGTAAGTATTGTATTCCAGTTGCGCATTGTATTTTTGAGGAAGCTGATGGTGTTTTCCTCTGCCCCATATATTTTCAGGCATTCTATTAGCCATGTGTGTGGTATCATGTCGAAGGCTTTCTTATAGTCTATCCATGTCATGCTTAGGTTGGTTTTCCTTCTCCTACTGTTCTTCATTACCATTTTGTCTATCAGGAGCTGGTCTTTTGTGCCCCTACACTTCCTTCTGCAGCCTTTCTGTTGGTGGGGGATGGTGTTTGTCTCCTCTAGGTAGTTATATAGCCTTTCACTGATGATACCTGTTAGTAACTTCCACTTATTGGTAGGCAGGTGATAGGCCTGTAGTTACTGGCTATATTTCCCTTACTCTTGTCCTTTTGTACTAAGGATGTTCTTCCTGTGGTCATCCATTTGGGTGCTTGGTGATTTGAGATACAATGCTGGAGTTGTTCTGCTATTCGTGGGTGTAGGGCCTTGAAGTTTTTGAGCCAATATCCATGGACTTCATCGGGACCTGGGGCTTTCCAGTTTGGCCTTTTCTTTAGTTGGTGTCTGACTGTGTCTGTCGTGATCTCTGTGAATCTTTGTTTTATTCTCCCTGTTTCTTCTTCCTTGACTTCCTGGAGCCATGTTGCATGTTTGTTGTGTGATACCGGATTGCTCCATATGTTTTCCCAGAGTCTCTTACTTGGTTCGGCTTCAGGAATTTCTGGGTGGTTGTCTTCCCCTCTTAGTTGGCTGTATAGTCTTTTCTGGTTGGTTCCGAATAGTTTGTTCTGTTGGTATCCCTTATTCCTGTTCGTGTACCGTTGGATCTTATGTGCTTTGGCCTTAAGTCTCTGTTTTACATCTTCTATTATGTTGTTTAGTCCCCTCTCTTGTACTTTGTATTTCTCGTTGAGTTCCTCCCTTGTTTTCTTGCTTCTTAGCCTTTTTTCTGCCATCTCTTTCAATTTACTCAAGTCAGATCTCATCACCATGATTTGCTTTTCCAGGCGCCTTTTCCAAGGAGGTTGCTGTTTTGGTTTCTGTTGGGTTGGTTGTGCTGGTGGTGTTGGTGTTCGAATCCCCATCAGTTCTGCTACAAATCTTGCTCCTGCATATGTCAAGTTATTTGTTTCTGTGATACTGGTGGTGTGTATTATGCCCATTATTTCATTGACCTCACTTGTTTTCTCCCTTAATTTCTTGGTGTTGTAGGCTTTCATGGAGGGGATCTTTGTTCTCTCTATATCTGGCTCCATCCATTGTCTAATCTTTTCTACCCATTCCGTCCTCTCTGTTACTTCGTCGGTGTTTCTTCGTGTGTCGTTGTTTGATACCTCATCCTCCCTGTCGTCTTCTGTGGCATCGTCTCTCAGTTCGTCTTCGTGTAATTCGTTGTCGTGTGACATTTCCCTTTCCAGTTCTTCTCTTTCTGTTGGGGAGAGCCAGTTCTTTTTCTTTATGTTCCTTACTTGGTCTGCCAGCCTCTGCTCTGTTTGGGGGGTGTTATTCCTCTCATTCCAGATGTTGACCAATCTTCTTCTATATCCTCTCTCCGTCGGGTTGCTTCTGATGTAGCATCTCCATATTTCCTTATTTTCTTCTCTTGTCCATTTCTTCCTTTTTGCCTCTGTAGCTCCAATCTCAGGCTGTTGATTACTCTCGTTGTGGTGATCAGTTGCTGGATGACGACCTTCAAGTACCTGACCGTCTTCCCCTTCAATTGGGTTGAATACCTGGTTGCCGGACGAAGCTCCTCTGTTGCCAGAGGTTCCATTACGTCGTTTTCGTTTATTCCTTCATTTCTTTCCATCATTGCTGAGTTTTGCTATAACCATTTAACATAGATGGACCCTACCCCATCAGGGATAGGTACTCATTTACAGCTGAGTAGACTGAGGAAATTATGGTAAAGATCCTTTCCCAAGGAATCAACGCCGAGGAGAGCGGTCACCCATTCAACGACTGACCAGCCCCAATGTTGCTTAACTTGACTTAAGTCTATTGACGACCTATTATTATTATTATTATTATTATTATTATTATTATTATTATTATTATTATTATTATTATTATTATTATGCTAAAATAACTTAATGAGGCAAATGAGGGTCATATTCTAAAACTCATATATAAGGCTTTCCCTCCCCCCAAGAAGGATGTGTTTTTAAATATGTGAAATGGACGCCAAGTTGAAGAAGCTGGACAGCTCATTGAGAGAGCTCACAAGAGAAAGGCTGAAAAGTATAAGGCAGAAAGCAGCCTAGCTGGGGGCCGAAGGGACGGTGCAGGGAAACATGATTTATGTTTACAGTGTGCCTGTTAAAATGCTGCCCTAACGGGACAGACATGCATTCTGACCAAGGAGTTAACCCTTTAAAAAAATTTATATATATATATATATATATATATATATATATATATATATATACACGTATATATATATATGTTATATAACACTCAAGGTTTCAGTACACAGGTACACTAGGGCCTCAAATCACTAAATATGGCTTAAAAATTATCCTGCATTGAAATATGGTTTAACTCCAATCACTCAGGAAAAATAACATTCTTACTACACTGAAGCCACTTAAATCGTAGCTAGAGCATTTACAACTATATTTTAAAAACAAAACAATGGTAATAAGGACTCTCAGCACAGGAATATAAAAGCAAAAACAATGAAGTAATCTTAGAGGTTTTCTAAGCCTAGCAATATATACACTAGGGGCAAAATTTATTAAATGTAGAAAAAATATGATAATACCATTAACTGGACCTTGAAAAATTTGCATCAAACATGGAACGGATGTTAAGTTTTTGAAAGGTTCCGTTTTTAACAAACTTCTGTGTATTCTTCCCAATACTTTTTTCTAAATAACTTTGCTACCTAAAACTCTGTTACGAAACTCAAGACCAAAGTGAATATGTTGAATAAAAATGGCTTACATAACAACTATTAGCAGAACTCTGAACTACAATCCACTCACAAGAAATATATAAACTCCATATTTATTTCTACCCTACAAAAAAAAAAAAAAAAAAAAAAAAAAATACCTCTCTCGATAAACAAGTCAGAGCTCTTACCATTTGGACCCCAGACTGTGTTGGCGGTCTTGTGGCTGGATTCCTCGCTGGGCCAAGGCCACTGTCGGCGCTGTGCCTGTGGAAACGACACCCAAATGATTGACAGGTCACGAAACAATTACATTATTTGACGTACGGGATGATAAAAGTACTTTTCATTGCATAAAACCTCACGTTTCTTATTTTTAATTGTCCACCTCGCTGATGGCTATGTAAGCAGTTAAATTGTTCTCCTTGAATTTTAATACATTTTTATCTATTTGTTAATGTATTATTATTTTTCTTTTTCAAAAGTTGGGTTTCTTCTCTCTGCATTTCTCTTTAACTCCTCTTACTTCTTCCTCATGAACACCATAATATTCTTTGGAATCTTGAATTCCAAGTCAGTGGCCCCTTTGGTGGGCTTGTTCCATGTGAATAGTTTTCATCTTCTGAATAATAATGGTATTATAATATAATCTAAATTCTAAACGCGAGGTGATTATTCACTATTTAATTTCTCTGTGAAAGAGGCAAAGGGTTCCATAACATTGTTATTACACTTCAAAAATAAAAGCTGGATCAGGGCCACACGTTTTATTTACATTTTTCCTTAAATCAAAAGAAAGCTGGAATGGAAGACTTTAAATCAAGACTCAGCTATGAACAAGATTTACACACCCTCTGATTCACAAAAAGGTCTTTAAAACTGGAATGATGAAGAAATGAATGCATTCATGAAATTAATTCAAGAAGGTAAATAAAATCCTGACTTTTATCTACTAGCTCCTTTTTTGGGGGGGGCGGGGGGCGGGAAGGGGGGGGGGGGGGGGAGTTCTGTTAATCATCCGGATATGAATAGCTAAAAGTTTTAGCAAGCTGTAATCTGCCAAAAGAAAAAAAAATCAACCTCATTTAAAACACAGGTAAAGAAATCAGCGACTGTCTTTTTCTGTATAATATAAAGGTTTCCTTTTAGTTTTTTTTCGTAATGATTACGCTAATGGAAAGGGGGAACTCAATGTTTTTATTTTGACAAGACCTGAAGGGGAATGTTTATTGGAACTGTAGTTTTAAAATATATTTTCTCTATTGACTTGAAAACATCAAGCACTGAAAGATTTGATTTTTAAGTTTATATGAGGAGAGAGAGAGAGAGAGAGAGAGAGAGAGAGAGAGAGAGAGAGAGAGAGTTACAAGGACTGGGACGTCTCAAAGACTTATTAGTCCATCCGAGGAGACATCATGTGCTCACTTATCCCTAGAGAGAGAGAGAGAGAGAGAGAGAGAGAGAGAGAGAGAGAGAGAGAGAGAGAGAGAGAGAGAAACTCCCTCTCACTCACACTCCTTTCATTTATAGTTCAGGAAACAAGTACATATTGCAATTCATATTCCCCGCCCACACACACACACACTCACTCTCTCTCTCTCTCCCTCTATTCCCTTTTTCTCATTGAGGAGGACTTCGGGACCCAACATAAAACAGACCCAAGTTCATAACAGTGTCATAACCGAGAGAATATACGATCGCTTACAAAGTTTATATTGGCATCTGGAGTCTTCCCCGCTAGAGATTGCTCTTAGAAGTCGAGATCTCCTGAGCCTTCGTCTATTTACATCTTGCCGAGAATACATAGTACACGCAGCAGCCTCCTCCTCTCCAGCTACGATGGGGCTGTAAAAAAACTCGTGCAAGTGCGAGTCGAGGGGCATTGCGAAAGTGATTTCGTATTACGTAGTACCCTTTCCAGGAGGCTTTGTAGTGCCCCAGAATCAAGATGCTTAAACGGAATTTGTAAGTTTGTGAGATATCTTCGTCCAGAGGAAATATGGCATTGACGGGTACTTTCGAGTTGATTCAGTAGTTAAGCTACGAATGATGCAACAATCATTGCCTTACTATTTCTCTCGGCCCCCTCTTCCAAGGGGAAAACGGCTGGGTATATTTCTTTTGAGAGTGTGTATAGTATAGTCAACTGGTCGATTTTACGAGATATATACGTAATCTTAAAATCCTGGCTATTATAAGTAAAATCTACCGGTCACTTTTTTACCAAATACATATGCAAGAGGTCAGGTCGGCAACGTGACCTCTTTGTGATTATTGGACCTGGGTTCGTTTCCCAGGACTGGACATCACAATTTCTTCAAATTTCTTTGTACATGGATCTTCAGGCTTTGTAGTGACAAGCGTATCCACAAAAAAAGAGAGCAAAGAATTCAAGATGTTAAGAGGGCATTGTGGTTATTACAATTGCATATATATATAAATATTGTAAAAATTTACATTTTTTTTAATTTTAAGATGTTCCAATAATGGTTTAGTTCCGATGTCCATTTGTGGTCGCCTGCCCATTCGCCATCTTTCTTTTCGTAGCCGCTGCCTTAGTTCATGGCTGAGACTCGCACAGGGTGGAGGTGAGGGCGGTCTTTGCATTTGTTTATTTTATGTTATTTCAAAAATATAGTGTTTTGAAGCCATTTATATTATTGTACATTGTTAATTTGTTACAGCCAGTCATTGAAAATGAGTGTTGTGTTAAATGTATGTACATTTTTGTTTATATATGGCTTTTGTTTTTGTTTTCAGCTTCTGGAGTAGAGGTCCTCTCCAACCTTTACCCACGAAGGATTTAATTTGAGGTGATTTGAAAGTCAATTGTTCGTCTGTTAATGTTCATTTTCCAAATGCTTTGAGAGTGTTATCCGGTGATTGTGATTTTTTTTGTATAAATAAATATTGTATTGGCTTTTTATACAGTTTACGATTGCACCTCGACTTAGGACCATCCCATATGTCATGATTAGCATTGCTTACCTAAAAATTGTTTTGAAAAGTATTACAAATATATATATAATCAAAAAGTTCTCAGGGATGAGTTCACTGAACATAAACCGTTTTTCTTAACTTCAGCAGACACAGGTAACCATTGAAAACTATAGTAGGAGGTTTAGTGCAAGGTTTACAGAATTCTATAGACCTTGGTTTAGTGTTTTTTTTTATTTCTTTGCTACCATTAATTCAAGATGATTGTTTGTTTAAGACGATGCTTCACGTGATCAAATAAACAAGTTAAAATCTTTGTTATTAACGATAATCAAATAAACGTATTTGGTTATAATCATATAACCAATCTTTCAAAAGGCTAATGGCCTATTGGCTTTTCCAATTTTATTTCTTTAAAATAAAACATCTGCTTATTAGGAATGGAATATAGAGTTTGGGCCAAAAGGCCAAGGCACTGGGACCTATGAGGCCATTCAGTGCTGGAGAGGAAATCGGGAGTAGGTATAGCTTTGAAAGGTGTAACAGGAGGAAAACCTCGAAGGCCGATGGAAGATAATATGAAAGGAGGTACAGTAAAATGAAAGAAATTGGGCGCTGCAAAGAACCCCTAGTAATGCCTATTGTGGACCCCGTGAGGTGCACTGATGGCACTAGCCCCGCTAAGGGGCCTCTCCAAATAAACGCACGAGTTTAAGCGTGAATACGTGAATAAACTAAAAGGCAGATATGCAAAATGAGCTCAGACGTAAACAAGCGAATGAAACGAAACGAAAACAGGTAAACAACTCACGTTGTACTTGTCTGTCTTTCTGAAGGCATCTTTCAAATATTTGGAGCTGTACTTGTAGCTGCTGTTCTTGTCCCCCCGGGCGCCCCCGCCGCCCCCGTTCTTGCCCCCCTTCACCTTGGAGAAGCGGCTGCGAACCCTGTTGTTGTACTTGTTGTTATTGTTATTGTTGTTGTTGTTGTTCCCGCCTTCTCTGGAGTGCTTCTCTCTTCTGCCGGTGGCGCTGTTGTTGTTGCTGTCGCTGTTATCTTTGACGCGTCCGCGGGTCGTGTTGTCGCGGTCTTCGCTGTTATCGGAGTTGGAGTTGGAGGAGGCGGGAGCTGACGAACTGGAGGCTGAGGAAGAGGAGGAGGAGGAGGGGTCTGGTGTACTGCTGCCTGAGGAGGAGGAGGAGGAGGAGGAGGAGGCAGCAGCGGCGTCCTTGGTCGCTCTTAGCTTGCTGAGGTAAGCGCCCATCCGCTCTCGCTGGCGCTCCTTCTTGGTGATGTGGGAAGTTGGGTCTGCGGGAGATAAGGAGAGAGAGAGAGAGCCGTTACAAAGATATGTCAGTATATTACTACTACTACTACGACTACTAAAGAAACGTCACGATCAAATGACATACAAGTCACTGAGCCGTGAAATTTAAATGACATATTATGAAATTAAAATAACAGGGAGGTTAAAACAAGTTATTTGCACTAACTTACACAAATAACAAATTGGAAAAATCAATATAAACTATGTCCTATGATTCAATATTGTCGTATTAACAATGAATTCGATTTATATAGACAAACCATACGCTCCTCATAATATGTTTCACGATATATAAAGAGGCAATTCTCGACAAAAATCAGATTTTTTTAAAGCTTTTACATACATTCCACGACTATTCAGCAATACAATTCAATCTCTATTTATTTTTAAGAATAAAACGTAAATCAGTGCAAACGCTTTCAGATCAGTAAGACATGTTTTGGCAATGGTGTACGTTATTCTAAAGCATTCAAAAATGCTTGATGACTTAATGCTATTTGGTGCTGGATCCTCGAAAGTCATAAGAGACTAAACATATCTTCTAATTCCTCACAAAATCAGAATACCTGAAAATTAAATTTTTCATCTTTTTTTTTTTCTTTTTACAAAAGTCGTAATTCAAGAGAGATAATACTCCTCCATTTCAAGAAGTCTCAGACATCACGACAACACAGGTGGAGAGAGAGAGAGAGAGAGAGAGAGAGAGAGAGAGAGAGAGAGAGAGAGAGAGGTGTATTTGTATTAGGGGGTGGTGATGCACGGTACGACAAAGGGGATGGGAAGATCCGAGAGAGAGAGAGAGAGAGAGAGAGAGAGAGAGAGAGAGAGAGAGAGAGAGAGAGAGAGAGAGAGAGAGTCTGACAAGTTCTTCCCGCAGCAGCTGTCACTCCAAAGTCCGGGACAAAACTTTCCCCAGAGACACAAAAGAAACGAGTCCGAACTCGTCCAATGGCGAACTTAATGGCTTGGTAACATACCCGCGGTTTATCGCTCCAGCTGGCCAAAGGCGAGTTTTTAAAAATATATTTTTTTGCCTCATCCATTTCCTTCTTTTCTACCTCTTCCTCCCTCCCCCCCTTTTTTTCCCATTTTCTTTTACCTTCCGGCATTTTGTCCGGAAGGGTAAATGGCACACGGTGAGCAAAACTCGGCAGGAGAAACTCTGGAGTGGCTGAATAATTGAATAGAGAGTTCCTCTCTCATGAGGCTCTGGAGCGGCTGAATAATTGAATGAGTTCCTCTCTCAGACGGAACTCTGGAGTGGCTAATAATTGAATAGAGAGTCTAACTCTCATGATCGGAACTCTGGAGTGGCTGAATAATTGAATAGAGTTCCTCTCTCATGACGGAACTGCGGCTGAATAATTGATGAGAGTTCCTCTCTCATGACGGAACTCTGGAGCGGCTGAATAATTGAATAGAGAGTTCCTCTCTCATGACGGAACTCTGGAGCGGCTGAATAATTGAATAGAGAGTTCCTCTCTCATGACGGGGAGCCATGATTGTATTGCAGTTTGCTTTGTACTTCTGAGGAAATCCAATAAAAATGAACCTTTTTCATATTCCAAATACAAATGAGACCATCTTCGTACATTCACTAAGAAGACTACAAGAAAAAAATGAATAACAACTAACAATAGACACAAACAATAATATATGGAAATAAACTTAAACTAAAAGTTTCACACAAGCTTCAGTTAGTGTATAAACCAGGAATGGAGCCAAGCAACACAAGAGCAGTTGCCACAGGGATCAGGAATCGTCGTTCGCACTGGAATAACAATTCCAGGTGGAATGCCAGTTCCCACATCAGCACCCATTTCTACGGGAATGGTATTCTCATAAGAGTATTCGTTTTAGCTGAATGCCAGTTCTCAGCTGGAATGTCTGTTCCCACAGGAACAGCTTTTCAAATCGGAATCGCAATTCCCACTGGAATTACAGTTTTCATGGTAGCACAAGCTTTTATTGGAATGTCAAATTCCACCGGCTAAGATGCATTATTAGTTTTTAAGATATAACCAGTATGGCAATTCCTACTAGAATATCCATTCCCACGGGAACGTCAACCCAGTAGGCCAAAGATGCTTTAGTTCATGCGATTTAACCGGAATGTTTAATGCAATTCCCACTGGAATATCCAGTCCCATGGGAAAGTCAAAACCAAAGGGTAAAGATGCTTTAGTTATCAAGATATAACCGGGGTGGCAATTCCCACTGGAATATCCATTCCCGCGTGAATGGACTGCAAGAGACGAAACTCCAAATTTCCTATAACTGCCCCCAATGAAATCAATGCATTAAACAAACACAACATAAACGGAAGGGGGCCAATTCCCCGCTGGAAAGGGTGGCCGGGCCAGATTTTGGGTCCTCTGTAATCCCCCCCCCCCTCTCCAGCATCCCCATCAAAACGCATTAGTTAATACGATACGTAACATTTGCCATAACCGGATTCACTCTGCAATAAATAGAGAATCGATTGCGCCTCTCTCTTCTCTCTCTCTCTCTCTCTCTCTCTCTCTCTCTCTTTCTCTCTCTCTCCATAGCAAATCAGTGCCACGCATGGGTAGGGTAGTGGGGAAAAGGGGTGAGGGACGGGGGGAGGCAATAGGGGGTGGGGGGAGGAATGTGTTTATATTTCATCTACAGTACCTTTTACTGGTTTGAATTTGACTCTTTCTATACACACACACACACACACACACACACACACACACATATATATATATATATAATATATATATATATAGATATATTATAATATAGGATTTAAGCATATATAAAAGTTCAAATACTGGAATAGGTTCGGATCCTGGAATAGTTTTTTTTGGATGCTGGATAGGTCCGAATCCTGGTCAGAGGAAGAACTCTTGGCCATAATAACTGAAATAATGGGTATAAGTCGCCCTATGACTGCGTGAATTGTAACTATAGAAAATGCCACATACAAAATATATACATTTCACACGAAATTTCTAATTCAGAATATCTGACGAGATAAATTCAAATTAGACGGCATAACTAATTATAAGAATGATTTCAATAAATGTCTCAAAATGGTATAAGAACTAACAAAATACATATTATTGACGGTGAAATTCGCGTTACACTAATGCGAACGTACTGCAATGGACTGAGGAGAAATAGTACCAAAAACAATGGCGGGGGGCAGGGGGAGTGGGGGGGGGGGGGGGTGGTCGTCAAGTCAGCGCATGCGCGCTGCTGAGGCACCGAAACCAGTGACACTCATTAGAGGACGACATTGACGGAGATGCCGTTCCCAAACATTATTTACTAGGCTCTCTCTCTCTCTCTCTCTCTCTCTCTCTCTCTCTCTCTCTCTCTCTCTCTCTCTCATTTTTCCCGTCTTCTCGACTCGAAAATGGGAACAAAGGCTTCGGAAGTAAGACAATATATTAACATTATATTCCTCACTGCTTTTATGGTCTCGGACGGATCTTTTTCTTAAGCTGTTTTGGGGTAATTAGATAAAGATAGACTTATTATTATTATTCCTTTTGCATATACACACAAAACTCTGTATATATACACACATATATATATATAAATCAATTGTTAAAGAAGATAGGTAGCAAAATGGAAGAAAGAGAATATGAACGGAGGTACAGTAAAATGAATGTAAAGGGGTTTTGGAGCTAGGGGCCGAAGGGACGCTGTAAAGAACCTTCAGTAACGCCTACAGTGCACCGCGTTGAGTTACTAACCCACTAATTTGGAACCCGTATTAAAGAACAGACGTGAAAAAACCCTCTATACCTTTTTAGTAACTTAAAAAAACTTACATATCTTACGATGAAACGAGAGAGAGAGAGAGAGAGAGAGAGAGAGAGAGAGAGAGAGAGAGAGACTACGACAATACTACCAGACAAAAGAAAGAGAATATGAACGGAAGTACAGTAAGGTATCGGGTATTAAACACGAGAAACCCCAGAACGAAAAAATTTGTAGTTATAACGAAAACACCGCAAATAAAAATTCTCTCCACGTTTCGATGAAAAATACCATTCTCATTATTCACAAACTGTTTCAGATTTAAAGACCCTATAAAGATTTAGCCCTCCGGTGTATCGAGAGAGAGAGAGAGAGAGAGAGAGAGAGAGAGAGAGAGAGAGAGAGAAAAGAATTTTTCGTATGAGAAAAATCTGTTATAAAGTGAGACAGATGGTTGAATATAATACAGTGTTTGGCGAATCAATGTGTGTGTGAGAGAGAGAGAGAGAGAGAGAGAGAGGAGAGAGAGAGAGAGAGAGAACATGTCAAAAAAATGAGATAGATAGTTGAATACATTAAAGGTATCAAGTACATAGGTGAGAGAGAGAGAGAGAGAGAGAGAGAGAGAGAGAGAGAGAGAGAGAGAGAGAGAGAGAGATTGAAAAATGACTTTACAGGCCGTCGAATTTTTCTTCGAATAAGAGAGAGGGGGGGGGGGGGATACGGAACTCCTACCATTAAATAATTCTGGACGATAAAAAGGTCTTTCACCATTTTTAGCTACCATAGTTTTCCAATCACTGAAGATGGAAGCCGCCCTCCTTCTCCTTCTCCTTTTCCTGACTATTTTATGCTCTCGAACACACCTGGCCTTCTGGTGTGAAAAGTGATATCTCATGTATGTCACCAGGAGTGACCGAGAACGTTTAATATATATATGTATATATATATATATATATATAATATATATATATATATATATATATATATATATATATATATATATATATATATATATATATGTATGTATGTATGTATGTATATGGTATGTTTGCATATGTGGATTCCCTGTACAAAACGTCACCAACTGTATCCAGGTTGCCCTCACACACAAACGTGTGTGTGTGTGTGTGTGTGTGTGTGTGAGAGAGAGAGAGAGAGAGAGAGAGAGAGAGAGAGAGAGAGATATTTTACATGTATCAGCTAACTTGTGACGTGACAATTCAGCGTACAGACACAATGTACACACACACATACATACACATACACAGAACAAAATAACCATAAAAAAACAAAAATATAGTATTAACATGCTAGCTGGTAAGGCGTGTTTCCGTAAGGGCTCACTGACCTTTGCACGGGCAGAATCCTTTGCATGCAATGCGGACGGAAGCATCGTGAATGCAGTTGTGGTAATGCAGGCGGCAGAGGGACGAGTAGGTTCTGTTATCCGAGCCGCAGAGGAACACGGGGCGCACTACTGGACACGAGGGACACCGCCTGGAAATAGAGAGAAAAAGAGATGGTCATCATGGATGGTTGACGTCATCTGGAAGTGGAAAAAATTATTAATACTTATGGATCTGGATTAGAACAAGTGAAAAAAATTAGTTTTCTGTCCCGTGATGGACTCAGCCACGGCCCATTATACTCTTTAGCTGCGGGGCATAAACTCAACCAATGTCTGATGGTGGCCTATGTTGTTGGTACCTATAGCACTGCCAGACCTATGATTATGGCTAACTTAACCTTAAATAAAATAAAAACTACTTAGTCTAGAGGACTGCAATTTGCTGTTTGATGATTGGAGGGTGGATGATCAACATACCAATTTGCAGCCCTCTAACCCCAGCAGATTTTAAGATCTGAGGGCGGACGGACAAACAAAGCCGGCACAATAGTTTTGGCCAAAAGTCAAGTACTGGAACCTGTGAGGTCATTCAGTGCTGGAAAGGAAACTGAGAGTAAGAGGGTTTGAAAGGTGTGACAGGAGCAGGGCCTGGAAGTTGCAATACGAAATAATTGTTACACAGTGCACCTCATGGACGGGATGATAGGGAATTCCCAATACTCCTGCGTGTTGTAAATGGCTTTAAAATCATCTTGTTTAGTCACAGATATAGAACTCTCGATACTCCTCTGTGTTTCGAATGGATTTAACACAATCTTGTTTAGTCACACTACTTATTGATAAAGGATGCAGGATGTTGTCAATATTCACGAGTGTCTAATTCTGTCGCCTGTATCAGAACAAGTTAGGAAATACTTTGGTTATTGATATCTAATGATAAATAATCATTAACGAACGATAATAATTTTTTTAAAGCCATCGGATAACTTGATAATTGCCGTATGACAAATATATTCCTTAATATCATGGAGTTTTACTATATGTAAAGTAACCTATTATTTTCTTTCAAAATATATATTTCACGGTTTTATATAGTATCAGAAATGAGCTTAAATGTAATGTCAAACACTTAATAACTGCTGTTAACTAGAGGAGAACTTGTACGAATTCAAGTCGACATTAAAAGCAAAGGGAGGTAAGTTAAACGTGGCAACATGTGACCGTAGACTTTTACACCTTCTCAAGTGTGGTGGCTAATTCCGGTATCTTCAGTGATTCCAGGCGATTTTGCTCGAAGACACAGAGGGATCTTTAGCAATCTAATGAAAATTTAGCCGAAATAGTTAATCTTCAAAGGCTCTGTGAATATTTAGTAAAAAAAAAAAAACATTCCGATGTTACAGAACAAGTAATGGATACATGCAGCTATACGAGTATGAATTCTGCACCAAAAACGCCCGGCAGTCCACTCTTAATATAATTTATTTTAATCTTATTAACGACGATACACTCGATATATTGCCGAAGCTTGAATGCCGTTTAACAGAACCACACACAAACAAATTTACGAATGCATTTTTAAAGTAATTAAATATAACCCTACCGTACAATATGACGAGCCATAGTTTTTCTGTGTGGTATAGCAACATTCAGTTATAATTAGAGAAGGGGCAGTTCTATAGCCGGTAGTATTCAGATAACTCCCGACGACTATTTATAACTATAAAATATAATAATTACCTAAAAGAAGACACGACCAATTTTAAATCAAGAAAATAAAACTACTTCACCGGTCTCACTCGAGGCTTGAACGTTGCAGGTAAAAACCATTGGAGAAAATTAAATAAACTTGAGTTAGGACAATCCCATGACCGACAAAAATTCTATCTCTCTCTCTCTCAGGAAATTAGGTAAACCTGGAACTCGAGTAGGACAACCCCAAGACCGACCAAGATTCTTTTTTGGTCTCTCTCTCTAACACAAAAGACAAGGTCCCCACTCTAAGTTCAGTCGTTAGCGATGTCCGTGGCGGGTCAGTCCCGTCCTAATCTAGTTAAGGAAGTCCAAAATTCGCCCCCCCCCCGCCCCGCCCCCAACCCGGAAAAAGCACTTGGCCGGTCGAGTCCTCAAGAGATCTATTGCTCGCAGGCGTCCCCGAGAAGAGAGAACGTTTTACGACAATTCAATTTTCAGTTTTCTGTAAAAGTCAACTATTGAGATGGCTTTGTCTGTCCGCATTTTTTTTTCTGTCCGGTTTTAGATCTTTAAATACTATTGAGGCTAGAGGGCTGCAAATTGGTATGTTGGTTATCCACCCTCCAATCATCAGATATCAAATTGCGGCCATCTAGCCTAGCTCAGTAGTTTTTATTATTATTATTATTATTATCTAAGGTTCGAGGTAGCCAAGATCGTTCCTCTGACAATGCTCTAAGTGCCGACAACACAGACCACCACCGGGGCATGGCTGAAAGTTTCATACAGCATTATACGCTGTTCAGAGAGAGAGAGGAGTAGAGAGAGGAGAGAGAGAGAGACAGCAAACCACCAAAATTAACAATTAATTTATAATGTGATAGATCAGACCATAAAAAATTCCCGAAATATTTATAATGTAACGCAGCCGACGAAGCCAAAATTAACACAAAAAGGAACCATCCGTGGGTGGCGACCTTTGATCATTCGAGCAGACGTCCCGCGCTGTCAAAAGTACAGAAAACGAAACGGCCCTACTACTGCTACTAACACCTCGCCAGGCTTCTAAACTCAGCCGCCAAACGCATTATTAAAAATGCAATTATGCCGACGCTACAACAATCAAATTCACTTCGAACGACGCTAATTAAATCTAATGCGTTTTGGGGTCGCAGTTATTCCGAAACAGCGATATAGTAAGTAATTTCCTGCTTGCATATTCTATCTGATTGCTTGATCATTCGTTTGTTTAATTCAAGCGGGAGTTGGGTGCTGTCGGGTGTTCCGTCCGCCCGTGCCTGCGCATATTAATTTTAATATCTGCTCTAAAGGAGATTTATCTTTTTTTCATACGTACAGGCAATCATGCAAGCAATTTGATAAGGGGGGTTATTCTGTTATCAAGGGTCTTAAGGTTGTTGATGATCTCCTACAGACGTAAAAATTACATTCATTTTCATGGAGATCTTATCAAAGTACGAGCATGTAAGAGATATGATAAAGATTGCTTTTAGCAGTCAAATACTCCATTACCTGATTCACTGCAAGTATCACACAGATAAGATAAGAGATTTCTTTCAGTCGTCATATACACAAACAACTTTCCTTGGAGGTGGTCTTAGTCAGTTGCAAGCATGCACAATTGAACAATCTGCACAGCTTTGCAGCTAATTCATATATGCTGTATTAAGACATAGATTTGGCTGGTGCATTTCTCCCTGCAGAAGATTTAAAACCATGATAAAATTTCACGTGGCAGATGGATATTAAAACATGATCAGCGTAACCAACAGTCTCTGACGAGTATAAGTCATCGAGTTTGGAATTCCGTGGAAACTGTTGAGGTTTTAAGTAATGTAAAACAGCTATTTGATTACATTGTCTTTACAGCAATATGTACCATTATAAAACATCCGAAAGTTAATATTAAGAACACTTGTTTTGACATCCTACGCTTGAACATTTTCATGACCGAAGTAATTCTGTGCATAATCTCAGTACCATTGGGAATGTTATCACCACCTCTCTAAAAAACATAAAAAATAAATGAATAATAAACATAATGATGACTTGAAACATTTGAATTACTCTGCGTGAACAAAAGTGAGAGTTTGACAGTTGATAAGATAACGAAGAAGCACTCCGAGATTTACTATCTCTCTCTCTCTCTCTCTCTTCCCCTCTCTCCTCTCCCCTCCTCCTCTCTCTCTCTCTCTCTCTCTCTCTCTCAGTATCCTGCATCAATTTTCCAAACCAGGATACAGAGGGATATAGACAAAGAGGTTAAGGAGAGAGAGAGAGAGAGAGAGAGAAGAGAGAGAGAGAGATAGAGGAGACGGGAGAGTTGTTAAGGAGAGAGAGAGAGAGGAGAGACGAGAGAGAGAGAGAGAGAGAGAGAGAGAGAGAGAGAGAGAATGGGTGACTACAAAGAATAAAAAAGCCAACTCACGAATTATTTTCGAATATTTTTTTTTCAGACCAGTTCGGTAGTCAAGGATATGTTATATATATATATATATATATATATATATATATATATATATATATATATGTATATATATATATATATATATATATATATATATATATATAGCATTGTAGATCTTTATCAAAATGAAAAGACTGTATTCTACATGTTATTATAATCTTCAGTATAATGTCTGAATCTCGCGAGGTGCCTGTACTCAAGTTACGGAGCTGAAGAGAACGCGTGGATCGATAATGGCTACAGAATATAGTAGTTCTTTATACCCAAAAACACAACCGAACTACTAATTGGACTTTCGAAGTTGTTCATCCCTAGATAACAAGAGCCTCTGCAACGCTTTCACCACGAAGAGAAAGGAAGTCTATTGGACAAGACCTTAAAAAGAGAGAGAGAAGCTGCGCTAACTGGCGGGGATATTTCGAACTCTCTATTCCCCCTTCCTCGACTTTCCTTTTCAGCTTTTCCTTGGACGCTAAAAAGGGGGGATTAATTGCTTGCATCATGACTTTCCTCTCTCTCTCTCTCTTCTCTCTCTCTCTCTCTCTCTCTCTCTCTCTCTCTCTCTCTCTCTCTCCTCTCCATTCCAAGGGCACACAAAAGCTGGTAGCTGGTAGCCAATTCAGCGTTATAGCCTATCGTAAACAACCGAATAGGGGGCAGGGGGGATTAAGAGGGGGGGTAGAGGAGAAATCATACGAGAAGCCTACTTTAGAAGAAAAAGGGACCCCACCTGGCATTAAAAAAAATATAAAAAATAATAACGATGAAAGGAAACGGTTACAGAGGAAATTTCAAAAGCTCTCTCTCTCTCTCTCTCTCTCTCTCTCTCTCTCTATCTCTCTCCTCTCTCTCTATCTCTCTCTCTCTCTCTCTCTCTCTCTCTCTCTCTCTCTCTCTATATATATTAGATATAATATTATATATAATTATTTAATATATAATAAATATAATAGATAAACCAACCTTTTAACCTGATGGTCAGGTCGGTAACCACCGAGGGTACAAAATAGAAAACGGGAATAGGTTTCATGATCTCACTGGTCAGACCACGACCACCATAGGAGCAGACTCCTATTACCAGAATTAAGCTACAGGATAAAAAAAAGAAAAAAAAGGTAAATAAGAGGGAAGTTCTCGAGGTGAACATTCACTAATAGACTGCAGATTTTAACGAATCGAAACTTTACTTAAGGGGGGAAATGTCGAGGTAGCTACGAACGAAAGTAATAAGTCAAGTGAGTTTTTATTATGAGGGTCCTAAGACGGGAAACTTCAAGACCTTATAATGCCATTTTAAAGAGCAGAAACACATAGATAAATAAATAAATAAATAAATAAATAAATAAATAAATAAATAAATAAATAAATAAGCGAGAAGGAGCAGAAAAAAACCAACTCACCACAAATCAAACTGATCAAAAACACTACCTTCTAAACAATCTTACTAACGTGAGATGTCACAGATGAGGGCCAAAACCAACTTAAAGGAATTTTAAACGAAGTCTAGGATCTGCATTTTCGACTTAAAAACATTATGGTAGACTTGGAAATGGAGAAGAGCTAATGCCATCATCTGATAAAATCTTGATATAAATTTTTTTTAACCTGATAATGGGTTACAATATTCCTGGCTTTTTTCATTTAAAGAAAACTGTAGCTACTGCCATTCTGAGAGGAGAGAGAGAGAGAGAGAGAGAGAGAGAGAGAGAGAGAGAGAGAGAGAGAGAGTTACCAACGCATTCTCGTCCCTTCTCTTCATCAATCAAGCATTTTTTGCCTCCGTTAATGACTATTTGAGTAAATAAAAAAAAAAGATAAAGTGCTAACATCGTTTCGTCGTATCTAATTTGTCCTTTCTCTGCAGCTGGGCCATCCATCTCCTTGTCTCGGTCTGGTCTTGGCAATCTCTTCTAATATCTTTTTCTTCTCTCTCCAAGAAATAAAAATAATGATGGAAAAAGAATTCATGGCGACATTATCACAGGCACATAAAAACTGGCTATAAATTAATTCTCAAGATGTTACATTATGCTGAGGAAACAGCGATAAAATTCACTATCAATCTGGTAAGATGTTTGGCATCTATCTGCAGAAACTCAATAAAATAGAAGCAAAAATGAATAATATATATATATATATATATATATATATATATATATATATATATATATATATATATATATTTGGCGTCTTCCACAAATGGAAGAGGGAAGAATTAAAATGGAAATAAGCCGATAAGATGGTCCTTCATGTTATATTACCCTATGAAAAGAAGAGATGGAATTCACTATTAATCTGGTAGGGTATTTGGCATCTATCTAAAGAAACATAATAAAATACGACGACAAAAATGAATATTGTAAATCTGAAGCCTTCCATTAAAGAAGGAAAAAAAACTCGACATATCAATTGCAATCAAATTAGAAAACATAAAAGATAAAATAGTGTATTGAAGCAAAGTTTCCATAGCACGAATCACAAATTCTGGGAAAGTCTGCGAAGCAATGACCCCTGCATGTGGCAGACACTAATTTGGTGTAGTCTGGTCCTGTGTACCGTATACGGAATGTGGCAATGCTTAAACTTCATGCAAAAAGACAGCCAGTGGCTCAGTATACCATCATGACAGAAGACCAGTGGAACTGTGGCACTGTATAATATCATGTCATAAGGTACCCAGTGACACTATGGCACTGTATAATATTATAACAAGAGACAGCACGTGGCGTTGTGGCACTGTATAAAATCATAACAAAATCATGGCATAAGGAAAATCAGTTGCACTATTGCACTGTACAACATCATAAGATAAGACAGCCAGTGGCACTGTATAACGCCATGACATGGCATCCAATGGCACTGTACAACCCATGACATGACATCCAGTGGCACTGTACAACACCATGACATGACATCCTGGCCACTGTATAAACACATGACATGACATCCAGTGGCACTGTATAACACCATGACATGACATCCAGTGGCACTGTATAACACCATGACATGACATCCAGTGGCACTGTATAACACCATGACATGACATCCAGTGGCACTGTATAACACCATGACATGAATCCCAGTTGGCACTGTATAACACCATGACAGGACATCCATGGCTACTGTTATAACACCTTGACATGAACATCCAGTGGCACTGTATAACACCATGAACATGACATCCAGTGGCACTGTATAACACCATGACATGACATCCAGTGGCACTGTATAACACCATGACATGACATCCAGTGGCACTATATAACACCATGACATGACATCCAGTGGCACTGTATAACACCATGACAGAACATTCAGTGGCACTGTATAACACCATGACAGGACATTCAGTGGCACTGTACAACACCATGACATGACATTCAGTGGCATTGATAGCCGGTGGGACCGTGGCACTATAACTAATATTACGAGTCCCCACGCTACTTAACTAAAGAGAGAGAGAGAGAGAGAGAGAGAGAGAGAGAGAGAGAGAGAGAGAGAGTTGCCTTAATTGCATTTTTCCGTGCATCCACATCGCCCTGACGCGGTCTCTGGAGGAGGAGGAGGAGGAGGAGGAGACGAACGACTCGAGTATAGGAAAAGCAGGGACGTGAGAGGAATAAGAAGGCATGGAAGACAGATTTTATCATAGAGAGGAGAGAGAGAGAGAGAGGTGGTTTGCAAAGTCTATAACAAAGTGAAGTGATCAACCACAAGAGAATAAAGTAAATTTTGGAGAGAGAGAGAGAGAGAGAGAGAGAGAGAGAGAGAGAGAGAGAAGGCCTCCCATAATACCATTACATTTGCGTGGGGAGAGATGGGGGGGAGGGGGTGGACGGATTCCGTCCTAAAAGGGCCCTTAATGACCCATTTCGGCCCCATAAAAGAGACCGTCACTTCCACACCCAAGTGCACGTGATGTGAATACTGCAAATACCACATTAATATGATGATGTGTTTCTCTTCCTTGATGTTTTGCCTTTCAGATGATGTGAGTTCACACTGATTTGTACACTGTAAGTTTCGTTCCTTTGACTATATATATAATTTTCGAAATTACTCTCTCTTATTCCATTCACTTTACATTTTCTAAATTATCATCTTAACCTATTTTGTAAATTCTCAAATTTGATATTTCGCGATTTCATCTCTCTCTCTCTCTCTCTCTCTCTCTCTCTCTCTCTCTCTCTCTCTCCTCGTGCGAGCTCGTTTCTCGTCTAAATTGAAATATCAGCATTCTAACATCAAGCGTTTTTTACGAGGTCTGTCTGTCTGTCTGTCTGTCTGTCTCTCGCTCTCTCTCTCTCTCTCTCTCTCTCTCTCTCTCTCTATCTCTCTCCATCTCTCTCTCTCAATCTCCTCCCGGGCCTCCTCTCCTCTCCTCTCTCTCGTCACTCTCTCCATTCGCCCATAAACTCTGCATTTTATTAAACGACGGAGCAAATCATAAATTGCAAAAAAATAAAAAAAAAAAATCATTACAAGGAGTTACAAGGGTTGGGATGTCTCAAATACTCGTTAGTCCATCCGAGGAGACATCGTGTTCTCACGTATCTGTAGGAGCAGGTTTTACTGTTCATTCACAGTGTCCTTATGATTTTATCTAGCTTTCTTTTATTCTCTTCCAAAATAAAATAAAAAATAAATATATTAATAAAATTAATTATATAAATTATAAAAATATAAAAAACAATAAAAAATGAATGTAATACCAGTAAAATAAAAGTAATAAAATAAAAATAATAAGAAGAATAATAAGATATATTAATAAAAGTAAAAAAAATAAACGTAATAAGAATAAAGATAATAATAAATAAAACAAAATATTAAAAAAATATATAATAATAAAAAATAAATAAAATTAATGGAAATATAATAATAAAAATTCCAGATAAAAATAATAGGACTAGATATAAAAATAATAAAAATAAAAATAATGAAATATTTATAATAACTCTGAAAATAAAAAGTAAATTGTACGTAAAAATTTAAATATAAATATATACACTGATCTTCACCCTGCATGTGAAAATAGGCTCCATAGACGATCTACTAGCCTGTTTTAGTAGTGTCAAGGAATAGTCAGAATCAGACTTGGAATACGGTTTATACAACGAGTATCTAACTACAGCCTCTGGCGTATTTGAATAAAGTTAAAATGACTTTCATAATTACCTATATTAGACATGCCAACATTCTATGCGTTGTTCAGCAGTTAAAGCAACAATGAGAAACTCATAATTATGAAAATAGTCCTACATAAAATTACTGCAGCTGAGTCAGCAATTACTTTTAATTTAACACGTTTAAATGATGGTTTAATTCCATAATAAAGATAATTATGAAATATTATCAATGGAAATTAAAATAAAAAATAAAAATAAAAATGAAGTATAGATAAAATGACAATAATAAAAACAAATCTGAAAGGAAATTTTAGTTAAAAATACAAAATACTATGATACGAAAATAATAAATTTAAAAAATATTTAAAAATATATTGATATACATACAACTAATAAAATTGTAATAATGAAATTTAATAATACAAATAATAACAATAAAAATAAAATAATTATAAAAATAATAATACAATTAGTAAAGTAATGATAACATTTCAATATATATATATATATATATATATATATATAAATATATATAATATAATATATATATATATATGAAAATAAAAAGTAAATAAGTAATAAAAACTAATATTATTAATAATAATAATGAAAATAATAATATATTTAAAAAATATAGGTAAGTAAATGATAGGATAATTTTTTAAACAAACAAGGAAGTAAAAAATAATAAAACTACATCTGACATAATAAAAAATAAACAATATAATAATAATAGAAATGATAACAAAAATAATCAATTCAAATACAAATATTTTAAAATAATAAACAAACAAAAATAAAATAGAAATAATGAAATTATAAGGAAAATATAAATAATAAAAATAAAAATAAAAAATAAAAAAAAAATAATACAATAATATAAAAATAAAAACAATACTAATAACAATAGTAAATATAAAGAAAAAATAAAATAAAATAATAATGAGAACAATGGTAAATATTATTAATAATAAAATACTGGAATATTAATAAAACAAATAGTAGTAATATAAATAAAAAAATATAAATAAAAATGATAAAAATAATTATATAAATTATTAAAATTTAAATAAAAATAATAATGAAAATAAAAATAAATATAATACACATTGAAAAAATCGTACAAATAAAAATAATGAAAAATAAAGAAAATAATTTTAATGAAAAATAATATAATAATAATTATAATAATAATAATAATAAAATAGAATAATCATAATCAAATATAATAATAATAATAATAATAAAAAAAATAAATAATAATAATAATAACTAATAATAATAATAATAAATTCAAAATAAAAATATTTAAAATGAAAAATTTATAAAAGCAAATAGAATATAATGAAATAATATTAAGTAAAATATAAATAATAATTATAAAAATAAAAGAAAAATAATATTAATAACCCATAATAAAATAGAAAAGAAAATAAAAAACAAAAAAAAGTAATGAGAACAATAGAATAATAATAAACAGAAAACTGGGATTAATATCGATAAATAATCAAAATAAAATAAAAAATATATAATAGTAATATAAATAAAAATATATTATATATTATAAATTAAAATTAATTACACAAATTATAGAAAATAAAAAATACTGCAAATCAATAAAAAAACAAGTGTAATACACATAAAGCAAAAATAATAAAAATACAAATAATAATAATAATGAAAACAACATAATAATAATAATAAAATAAATAAATAAACAAAAGTAATAATAATAATAAAATATTATAAATAAAAAGAAAATAAAAATATATATAAATAAAATATAAATAAAATTAATAAAATAATAATAATAAAAATCCAAAACAAAAATAATAGGACTAGATATAAAAAAATAAAAAATAAAAATAAAAATAATAAAATATTAGTAATAACTTTGAAAAAAAAAAAAAATAAAATTATAAACACAGAAGTAATAATAACAAAAATTAAATAAAAATATAAATGCAATTAAAATGATAATAATACAAATTCAAAATAATAATAATAATAATACTAATAATAATAATAATAATAATAATAATAATAAATAGTAATAATTTTGATTTACGATATTATACGGTAGCGTCTCAGAGAGAGAGAGAGAGAGAGAGAGAGAGAGAGAGAGGAGAGAGAGAGAGAGAGAGAGAGACCGTTTCAACCACAGAACAAGAAACCGATTAAACAATCCAGTACCCTACCCGTCTTTCAACTGATTGTGAGATTTGTCATTAAATCCGAAATTGCCGGTGGCCCATAAAGACAGCGCCCCCCCCCCCCCCCCCACCCACCCACACACACACACCCCAGACGCAATCGGACGCAGTTAATTTAAGCACGGCGATGCAGGGAGGCAGGAACAACTGTTTAACTGCGCCAATTAACAGTGAATGTCAACTTAACGAGGGTAATAGCACCCCCTGAACATCCCATCGAGTCCAGTAAAATATCACGATGGAGTCCTTTGGTATAATGATTCTTTTTCTACGACGAATATGTGGAATGGGAATATATATAATATATATATATTATATATATATATATATTATATATATATATATATATATATATATATATAATATATAAAGTGCATACGTGCAAGTGCAAGAGAAATTAATGCACAAAATAAAGACATAATGTCCAAATGGAGTGCCAAGCTTCTAGCCATAACTTCTATGAGGAAAAAAAAGGATAACATAAAATTAGGAAAAAACTCCAAAAATAAATAGGTAAGTAAATCTTTGTCTGCAAGATATATTTTTTGTTCCACAGTCGTAAATTCCTTCCTGATTATCGAATAACCCTCTATTTTGGCCCTATCCATCCCCTGTCTGGACAAGCGTCGAGATTACGGGCATCCCGCCCCCCCCCCCCCACCCAAAAAAAAAAGAGATTGGAGGGCAAAATTTATAGCTTGGAATTAAGATAAAAGAGGCAAAACCTCGCAGTTGCACTGCTAAACATATGCTAGGAGAATGTGGAGGGAAAGATGGAAGAACATGAATGAAAGGAGTAGCAGCTAGGGCCCGAAGGGACGCTGCATAGAACCTTTTTAGTAATGCCTACAGTGCACCACCTACGGGGGAACAACATACATCGCGCCCATCGTTCCAATATTTAAACAGTATAAGACCCTTCACTCGGATAGCTACCACCGCCAACCATATTTGAAAAAGAGCAAAATATACAGTTTATAACCTGCCAACAGCATTTATAAATTCGCCCAAAGCTTCAATTTGGGTTCTATAATATCATAAGCTCGATTTATCTTCAATTAATGGGGATTAAACGGGTTACAAATGATGAACTGCATAACAGTCGACGTTATATATATATATTTATATATTTCCAAAGCAAATGGCTGGCCTTTTGTCCTCTCGCTGAACCATTAAGCCAGTTTTCCATATGGGTTTTGCGCTGATAAACAGTGTTTAGTATATATATACATATATGTATATATATTTATAATACACACACACACACACACACACAAGGCAAACAGCTAATCAATACCCCACAGGAACGCCAGCCACTAAATGCTTGACTGCACTGATAACTCGCCAACATCATCATTTGAACAAAAAATAGCATATATATATATCGCGATACGTTGATTGATCAAAAGGAATGTCAAGCGCTCTTGATTACGAGGCAAAAATGACTAATTAACAGCTTCTACGCGGATCGGCGCTAGTCATAGCTCAGATGATCATCATCGGAGCTTAAGGAAGAAGAATAAGAAGAAAAAAAGGAATAAATAAAAAGAATTACATCCACCTACCACGGTAGGATGATTAGATCGTAATTATTAGCCTTAATGGCCAACAGATCTTACGTAAAAGTTATGTTAAACTATTTAAGCAACAGTTTCGATAAAATCTAAGTCGCCAGCGAGTGTCCGTAAGGAATAAAGGCCAAAGAAAATAGATCCATTTTTCGGTGACATCGGTGTAATGCAGCGTGAGCCTCGGCCCACGAAACTTTAACCACGAACCTTCGGCGGCCTGTAACATATCGTTGCCAGAAGCCCGATTATGGCTAACTTTAAAACTTTAACCTTGCATGAAATACAAACTACTGAGGCTACAGGTCTGCAATTTGGTATGTTAGATGGTCGGAGGGTAGGTGATCAACATGCCAATTTGCGAGCCCTCTAGCCTCAGTCGTTTTTAAGATCTTGGGGCGGACAGACAACGTGAGGATAGTGCGGACGGACAGACAAAGCAAACACAATAGTTTCCTTTTCAGAAAGCTAAAAATGGAATACTGATTTTAATGAAATTTCATCCAAGCTGATGGCGATTAAATCGGAATAAAATTATTATCACGATCAAATCACAAACACCCAATTGTCGGAGGCTAATCAATCACAAATAACAATTGTGATTTCGTAAATTACAGGAGATAGAGTAAGTTCCGCACGAGAGGACGAGTGAGTGTATTGCAGACACCTGTCCACAAAAATAACAATACCTACATTGGATATGACGCAAATCATTACACAATCCTTTTGTAGTAATTCCCCCTCCCCCCCCCCCCCCCATCATCAAATCACGGAAGGAAACATCAACTATCAGATACACAAAAACATTACAAATTACAATAGCAAGATGAATGTGGCAGCTATTGTTGTTGTCATGAATTTCATAAGCCAGTCATGTCAAAGTATATTAGATACGAAAACAGCAAATATTACAATAGGAGGATGAATGCTAGAGCTATTCATAAACTTCCATAATTGCACGAGTCACTAAAATGGTGAAGAAATCTACAATAGTGTAAGTGAATGTACACATATACATATGCTTATATATTTGTTTATATGTATTAATATGTTTATATATAGTATATATATACACTACTGTGGATTTCTTAAGCCAGTCACTGTAAGGTATATGGGATTTGGAACGGAAAAAAAAATCCGCTGTATCGCGAAAATAAGAACCATTAAATAAACCAAAGCCAAAATCACTCCTACCAGCCGCCGTGACCACTGACCTGACGTGCCTGCTTAATTAGGGTCAAGATGCCAAACTACAGATGAGAACCGAGGTCAGTGCAGGTCTCATTATCACCGCCACATCAGTCAGGAGACCCCAAGACCTCCTCCTCCTCCTCCTCCTCCTCCTTGTCCTCCTCCTCCTCCTCCTTGTCCTATGATTTGGAACACCCAAGCCAATTGACGGGTGAGTGAGTGACGTCTGACGAGGTCCGGGCAGTCATCTTCCTGACGCAGTGGGTGACGGGGCCTATACGTAATTTGGCTGTTGGGCGCCTTTGCAAGGGGGGGGGGGAGGGGTTTGCCATAGCGAAGCTGACGGGAATCATTTGCAACGGTACCCACGTCATCGGTCGGAATTCAAAGCCGATTGCGAAAGGGAAGAAGGGGGTGGGGAGGGGTAGGGGGAAGGGGGTCTGCTAGTAAATGAAATTGATAGTTTAATCCCAAACTTTAAGATTTAAATGTAATTCCGTCACACATACACACACAATATATATATATATATATAATATATATATATATATATATATATATATATATATATATATATATATATATATATATATAGAGAGAGAGAGAGAGAGAGAGAGAGAGAGAGAGAGAGAGAGAACTCCACGCACCATAAAACATTCCGAAAGTGCTTGTTTCATTTTTTTTATTTTTTTATTTTATTTTTTTTTTGTGATCTAATCAGGCCGGGTCGTTTGTGTAATCGGTCAAAAAAAAAAAAAACAAAAAAAAAAAAAAAAAAAAAAAAAAAAAAGAGCAAAGGTTCGTCGATTGTTTAAAAAAAATCAAAAGCACCTGTCCGTCTATGTTCGCAGCTCATGTAATGAATTTCTTTTTTTTTCATCTGTCAATTTTTTTACGCATCTCATTTTTATTTTCTATTTATTTTTAAGTCGAAACGGTTTTCTCCCATCCTTGCCGCCACCCCCCACCCCACCCCGAATAGTCGTGATATAAAAACGGATGGCAAGAAATCAAAGTTTTTATTTTATTTTTTATTTTGGCCCGAACAAATAATGAGTTTTAAAGCTACCCTGCCTTGCTTTCTCGAGAGAATGTTCCCATTCTTTGCACGCAAGGCAGTGTGGTGGCATTCCCGAGGAAGGAGGGCATATACGCCTTCATTTGGGAAGCCTGTGATCTTACGCTTGCAAAAGGACGAGTTTCCTATACTATTTCTATACCACGAAAGGACCCTCTGCGCCTCCTTAAGGAGGAAATAGAGGACATCCTCTTCTCTTCCATTCCCACGTCCTCACATGGCTGGGATGTGAAACCGTATCCCTGAGGATGTTGGGCAATTAGAACCTCAAGAAATCAAGCCAAGATGTCAGTGTATAACTATCTTAAAAGTATTACTATCCTAAAAACAATTCACTTTGTATTTTACTGGTTTATTTATATTTTTTATCTGTTTATCTATTCATTTGTTAATCTATCTTTTTATCTTTTTTAAATAACTTCTTTCTGTATCTCTTATTCCCTTCTGTAACTCTTTTCAATGAACACCATAATCTTTGGAAGTTTGAATTTCAAGCCAATGGCCCATGTAGGCTTGTGTTATATAGATACGGAAACGAAATACCATCCACTCCAACTCAGTCTGGACTGTCAAATAAATATTCAATTATAAACTGCATGAATTTTAATATAATAAATTATACCATAGGCTTTCAAATATCTAATATAAGTTGTGTGAATATAATATATATTACTAATATAGGTTTTAAAGTGTCTTCTCATATAAATTGTAGGACTATCTTCTATAATTATAAAATCAGAGACATGATCACAGCCACCCACACCCAGCAAACCGGTTTGTCCGTGAGGGGTGTGTAGGCAGGGGAACAGGAGGCGTAGGGGGAGACAAGACACTTCCACCCGCCTTATGCAAACCTGTTTGTACACCCTGCTGGGGGCGGGATAGGTAGGGGAACAGGAGGGGTAGGGGGAGACATGACACATCCACCGTCCTCCTTCAAACCTGTTAGTCCGCCCCAGCTGGGGGCTGGGTAGGTAGGGGAATGGGAGGGGTAAGAAGACATGACTCATCCACCCGCCTTCTGCAAACCTGTTTGTCCACCCAGGGTGGAGACTGGATAGGTAGGGGAATGGGAGGCGTAAGAAGACATGACTCATCCACCCGCCTTCTGCAAACCTGTTTGTCCACCCAGGGTGGAGACTGGATAGGTAGGGGAACGGGAGGGTAGGGGAGACATCAACCCTCCTCCTACGAACCTGTTGGTCCAACCCAGCTGGGGGTAGGCTGGTAGGGGGAACGGGAGGGAACGAGAAGCATCCACCCTCCTCCTGCAAACCTGTTTGTCCGCCACGGTGTGAAGGATGGGTGGGTAGGTAGGGGAATGGAAGCGTAGGGGAGACAGCAGCGCAGCAGCGCCGGGTTCCAGTGCACGTAATGTAATATAACGCTTTAAAAAATAAACCTAATCTAAGAACATCAGTTAAGAGACTTACTTCTCAGCGAAGGGTCTGCGGTTGAGGCGCTGGTTGGAGCCACCACCGCCAGCTACCGCCGGAAGAGCGGGAGGGGGAGGAGGAGGAGGGGGCGTGGTCTCCCTCTGCGGGGACGACTCGTAGTCGTCTTCCATGTCGTCGTCGTCGTCGTCATCGTTCAGGAGGTACTCGTCGTCCTCGTCGTCGTCGTCATAGTTGTCGTCGTCGTCCTCATACTCGTCCAGGGCGTCCCACGACTTGGGAAGGTCGTCGTCATCGCCGCCCGCGGCGTCCGCCACGTCCTTCAGCGGGACGATCTTGTCCCTGGAAGGAGAGAGAGAAAAAATGGACGTTGACTGATTTGGTTTCGTCACCTGGCGTCACAGGACGAGAGAGAGAGAGAGAGAGAGAGAGAGAGAGAGAGAGAGAATGTTTAACTTTATGAATTACAGGTAAAAACTCTAGTAGCAGTAAACAGAAAATGAAAAGTGAGAGAGAGGAGAGAGAGAGAGAGAGAGAGAGAGAGAGAGAGAATTGGATGATTAGTTTAATATCATAAAATACTGGTAACAATATCTGAAATTAGTAGAAAATACAAAATGAAAAGGAAGACAAATATTTAATGAACAAATATCAACAGAAAAGAAATGAGCGATGCAAAAATTAGCTTGCGAAGGCAAAACGGATGAAAAAATAATAATGACATGAATAAAAACGCAGGAAAAACTAGAGAACTAAAAGGAGGATAAAGCGCGCGTAAAACTACGCGTCAAAGACAAAGTAACTTCACGAAGCGCAAAACGAATATGAACATAAATTATTGACGGAATAAAAGTGTTTTTACTGCGTGTCACAAGTCGTCAAAATCAGAATGGTTGGTTCGATGATACGCCGACAATAACGCAAAATAACTGTCGCTTTAGCGTCATATTTTCCCCTGGCGTAACAGGCCAAATGCACGCTCTCTCTCTCTCTCTCTCTCTCTCTCTCTCTCTCTCTCCTAGAGGTGTTGAAATGAAAAAGGTGGTGACATACACGAAGCGTAGAAGTGCTTGAAATAAGCTAGTGGCTGTGTGTGTGTGTGTGCGTGTGCGTGTGTTTGTGAATAGGGATAGGGGCGTCCAAGCCCTCCTGATGAGCCTTTGTGTGGGTTTATAAATTATGAAATAGCCAGTAATGTGGAGTTTTCTAGAAGGGTTTATACTTGGGCCGGCAGGCCAAGGATGAACATGGTAGCGACCAAACTATTAGGGAACACAGGTTATTAATGCACACACACACACACATATATATATATATATATATATATATATATATATATATATATATATATATATATATATATATATATATATATACATACAGTATATAAAAAACCGTAGATTTGAACCTGTCAGATAGCAACGTTACTGATACATAGCAAATTCATAATATGACAGTTCTTTGGTAGGTAACCAAAAAAAAAAAAATAATAAATAAAAAAAATAAAAAAATCAAAGCGTATTCGAAAATAAAAGGGATACTATATATCTTCAAACATTACGAGAAGCAGGTATACTTGTACTGTCTGCTTGTCTCCTCAAATAACTCCAATTATATGTATTCTCAATCAATATATCTGGGTTCTAAAATATTTATACGTGTCAGAAAAAGGAATCTTAGTATGTATGTTTCCCTAAAATGTCAAAACATGGAGTCTATATATCTATGTTTCCTTAAATAATAATTCAGAGCATAAAATGCTCTCATTCCCCGTAAAACTGTCCCGAATATTATAAGGAATGCAGAAAAAAAATTATGCACTATGGATGTATCTGTCTTCCTCAATACTAATTAAATAAATAAATAAACAAAAGCTCAAACCACAACACCAGTACGCGACCACTATCCACCAACCGCTGAGGGGGAATGCGACAAGTAACATCTAAACACCGAGACCCTTCTACATTGCAAGACGCATAATGCATCTTGCAAGATTTGCAGACACGGTCAAGCGTCGATGTTGCAGAGGCTACAGCAACAGCTGTTTGAGTTGCACCAAGAAACACACACTCTCTCTCTCTCTCTCTCTCTCTCTCTCTCTCTCTCTCTCTCTGTGTGTGTGGTTGGTAGCAAGTTCGCTAGAGGGAGCTACGGTTTATGTGATATTAACGCGTGGTGCCTGCCCAGTGCCCACGGTCTTCCTTCCCCTGGGCATTCTCAAGTGTAAAGTAGGATGCCCATACCTACACACACACACACACACAAACAAACACACAAACACACACATTTATGTATTGTGTAGTACATATTCTTACCAAACCGCGAAGGCCAGTTTTGAACGGCCGTAAATTGTACCGCATATTCCGGCATTATCCAGCGGTAACCCAAATTTATTGCCCCAATTCCAGATGACCTCCGTATCTCCCCCACCCTCCCAACCCCCTTCCCCCCACGACCATCCTTTAAGACCCCAACCTAAACCACCCTCCTCCCCAATCCCGGGTGGAACTCTACAACAAACCAGCTCTTTCCTTCTTTTTTTTTTTTTGTTCGAAAAAAAGAGATTACCATACAAAGCAGACTATCTACACTGTCAGCCTATTCTCGTATTCAACTCTAAATTAAGTAAAGGAGTGAAAAGTGAATTAACTAATAAAGAAGGATATTTACTCCTAGAAACAAAGAAACACAAAATTCTCCTTATATTTCTTTCTTCTAAAATTGGTGACCCAGCAAAATAGAAATGTATTGACGAAAAAATATATTTACTCAGAAATGAAATGAACCTACTACTCGAAAAAAGCAAAAGCGAAAAACCCTCCTCATATGAATTTACTTTTAAAATAAGTGAAACCGAAAAAGATATTTTGTATGAAGAAATGAAGGTATTCTATAAGAAAATCACAAAAGTCCTCCTGTAATTACATACTTAAAAAATAAACGATTCAGAAAAAACAGATATATAAGTAAAGAAATTTAGTTACTCTTAAGGTACAAACAAACACAAAATTACCGTCCCCTCCCCAACACACAAAGCTACACGCGAGAGGTGAACAAACGACTAAAGACCTCAGCAGCGGCGCCCAGTGATCCACGGCCTCATTCCAGGAAAGGCGATAAATCTCCATCATTTTCTCTCCCTTTCCTCCTCTCCTCTCCTCGACGCCCTTCGGTTCGGTCTGAACCAAGGACCAATAAAAACTGCTTCCTCTCGATTCCTTCGGAGTCATCGCAGGAATTATTCTCCGATTGGGATGCTCCTGCCTCCTCCAGTCTATCTTTGGGCTACGGGTTGCACGATCGAGTTCTAAAGAGACGGTTAGCATTGCCCGTGGAAGTTTTATGCCCCAAACGAGTCACTCACCCCTTGATTTCAGTAGAATTGTGAGCATGAGAATCAGTCGGGTTGACTGGTTTTTTCCCCTTTTAAGACATTTAATTTTCTCACACTATTATGAGTTCTAAGTAAGAATTCAAAAGAGATGATTAATATTGCTTATGGAAGTTTTATGCCCCAAACGAGACACTCACCTTGATTCCTCTAAGAATTGTGAACGTGATAATCAGCTGACCTGACTTGTCTCTTTCCCCTTTTAAAACATTTAATTTCCCAACAGTATTATAGGCTGTAAGTTAGTCAAAAAAATTTGATTAATATTGTTTCTGGACGTTTCATGCCCAAACGAGTCACTTGCTACTTATTTCTGTAGGGAACTTGTGTATAAGAATCAACCGACATGACTAGTCTCATTCTCATTTTAAAACATTTGAATTTCTTCACAATGTACGCCTTGAATTTGTTAACTTCAAGAGTTAGGACGATCTGACCAGGCTCCTTTCTTTCCAATTCATCTCTGTTACTATGTCTCCAAGGATCCGTGAACTACCCCTACCATAATTCAAGAATACATCAGCTCATTATCTTAGAACCCTGACTTGGCTTTGTGCTCTTGCCCAGTTCTGCTATCTTTGTGCTAATACAGAGCTGAATGACAACTACGTTCCTTCAGAGCAATTCATACTGAATTCTCCTAATCCTTATAACTATCAGTATGTTAGGTTGTATAGCACAGTCACTGTCCTGATAGGTTAGACATCTCTGGATTACAGGTGTCATAAGTTCACCGTCCTGACAATGCTGAATTTCAATAACTTTTAACCTAATTTATCATAAAACGACTATCGAGAGGTAGTGCATACGTGGAGAAAGGTATTGCTAATCTAATATACTTCCTTACTGTAGTTAAAACTCCATACTTGCAAATAGGGGCTCCAAATATTGCAATTACACCCCGAATGTTCTACGGCTTTACAGAGACAAAAGGTGCATAGGAATGGTAGAGGGGAAAGCAGTAATTAAGTTTACTGTGTCATATTCTCTTCGCAAAATACTCTTGCATGGCCCTCACCTATCTTTTCACTTATTCATTCGGTATTTACCCATTCTAGTTTCGTACCGTTTATAATTTCTGTAACATATTTTCTATGTTTCGTACCTTCTATAAACTGTATAACTTACTTTCCATGCTTTGTACCTTCTAGAAATTTTAACCTATCAACTATAACTCTTACAATAAAACTATCTTTCTTACAACTCTCACAAAATGCCCTCTATAACTTGTATACCCTATTTTCTATAACTTGCAAGACGTGCTATTTTCTATAACTCTTATTAGCTATCTACTACAACATGTACAACCTTCTACCATAATGGTATAACCCATCTTCTATAATTTCTATCACCTTCTTCTATACCTTGCCAGACCTATCTTCTGTGACTTATAACCTATTTCTATAACACTTATAACTTATCTTCTATAACTTGTATAATATATCTATAACTCTTGCAACCTTCTTCTATAAACTGTATAATTAATATTCTATAACTTACTTGCGAAATATTTCTTTCCCAAAAAAAAAAAAATAAAAAAAAACAGAAAAAGGCGTATAATAGCAAAAGGCTCTCTTGTTGCTGTAAGACCTCCCTTCATATCCCCCTCACCCCCTCTTCCCCTGCCCACCTCCCATCTCTATATTACTCATTTCCACCACACGCACACACTACAGAAAAAAAAAACACCAGGCCCCACCCAATACCACTTCTATAATGGATGCGTCATTGTTCTCACTGTTTTAGTTGGTCTGTTTATTCAAGTATCTCTCTATTTTTACATCATCGTGTTCCAGAGCCTGTTTTCCAGTGATGCTCTTTCTGTTTTCATAATTAATTCATAAATCCACATAAAATATAATGAATGAATTTAAAATTCTTTAAGGACGACACACTGACATTCCACTTTTCCCCGTGAATTCGACGCAGCGCGAATCTTACGCTAAAAAATTCATAGCATTACATCTGGTGGCGACACACCAACTGCAATATCCCAGCTTATTAAAACCCGTGACCCTGGCTATATCTCGACCGTACCATAAATCAAGGTAATATATTTCCAGATGCTGAACTTAAACCTCTGGTGAGGCTGATGCTTGGGAGCGTTTATCATTATTATTATTATTATTATTATTATTATTATTATTATTATTATTATTATTATTCATTATTATTATTATTATTATTATTATTATTATTATTATTATTATTATTATTATTATTATTATTATTATTATTATTGATTTACTAATATTAATTAAACAGTCAATGTGTATTTCTGCATCTATAATAACGTAAACAATGACATATCCACATCCGCTTTTGTCTTCAATAATGTACAGAAGAGCAGTTATTATATATTATATATATATATATATATTATATATATATATATATATATATATATATATATATATATATGTTTACAGATATAAATATAAATATATTGTTTGTAAAAAATATATATGTATCATATACAATACCAAATAATTTCAAAGCAAGAGGCAAAATAAAATACATACACGATACATGGTCTGTGTCCAAGCCACCAAACCCTCACCAACCACCGCTCCCCCCCCCCCCCCCCCCCCCCGCCTCCTCAACCCCACACCCAATGTTCCTTCAAGAATTCAGTTCAAAGACCTTCCACCCCTCTTTAATGAAACGGACTCAAATATTGCTCTCCCAGCATCTATTTCAGGGGCGTTTTGACCTCTCTCTCTCTCTCTCTCTCTCTCTCTCTCTCTCTCTCTCTCTCATCTCTCCTGCTCTCTCTCTCTCTCATTGTGGTTCCTCTCTAAGGCTACGGTTATCATTCTTCTTGGAGAGAGAGAGAGAGAGAGAGAGAGAGAGAGAGAGAGAGAGAGAGAGTATTACCTGAAGTTAACAGTATGGCACTGGGCTATTTCGAATGGCAACCGCATCCACATATATATTACCATAACTCTCAAACGGAAAGTTTAATTAAGCCCGCTACCAGAGACACAATTCACGATGATTTAGTATTATTTTGCAATTTATTTTCCGTATTATAATTATGTCTGCTGCATGCAACAACTGTTGAGTGCGCTCAGCTACAATTTGACATTGTTTTAACAGAAATTATCCGATAAAATTAACATGTAATTGCTTTATATAGTATATATTAATAAGAGGTCAAACTATCAATCATTTCAAAATTCGTCAATTAAATGAACTGAAATTTAGACGTCAGAATTAAAAATACTTACATAATTAAAAAAAAAAAGTAAATATCAAAATGCAATATTTACTTTTTTTCAAGCGACTTACATTTGTGCATTTGTAAATGATGGGTAATCGTGATTAAGACATTTAAAAAGAATACGTTATCCAATTTTCTTCACAATAAACAAAACTTCCCTTTCTAAAAGTTCCAAGTACACCCGAAGGATACGACTTCAGGATACTCCTTCAGGTGAAGGAGAGAATCTCCTCCTCCTCCTGGCTCTTGTGGATGTCCTTGACTGGGATTCAACAGAATTCGAAATCCTGCCGAGGAATCCTTTACTCCCAAACAAATCCTGGTGACGGGACCTTGAACTATGGTCGACCTTTCAAGAAGATTCTTGCCGGATTCAAATTTAAATATATATATATATATATATATATATATATATATATATATATATATATATATCATATATATGGTCATATATAGGAATATATATATATATATATATATATATATATATATATATATATATATATAAATTCTATATATTTACAGAATGCTGATAGGCACCAAACGAGCACGAAATATTAAATTACCCAAACACCAAGTCAGAATATATATATATATATATATATATATATATATATATATATATATATATATATATATATGTATGTATATATATGTATATATAGACTATTTCTCTTCAACTGTGACACAGGAAGGCTCTGCAATCAATAACGTCTGGTATTGCAATCAATAATGTCACCTACTTTTCGTGCTATTTTTTCTACCAATGACGTCATTCGATCAATGTTTACTGTCTGCTCGATCGTCTTACTTTTTTTTTTTTTTTGGGGGGGGGTGGGGGGGGGGGGGGGGACGTCGCTGACACAGCGAATGACCTGACCTCATTTTTAATGATAGCCTCTGCATAACGCATAAACTTCGAAAATAAAATGAAATTATGGGTATACGAAAGGGACCGCACTGACGGCTGATGTATAATAGGTTCCTCTCTCTCTCTCTCTCTCTCTCTCTCTCTCTCGCTCTCTCTCTATATTAATATATATATATATATATATATATATATATATAATATATTATATATCTATATATATATATATATATATATATATATGAATCACGAAAATATAGAACGTGATGAATACATAAAAAAGACAAATGCAAATTTTTTTGTGGGATTTGCCATATATATACATACATACATACATATATATATATATATATATATATATATATATATATATATATATATATATATATATATATATATATATTAATGTTTCCTTGTGACCCTTCAATGTAAAAATCCAAAAAATAAACGAATAAAGAGATACATTTTTTTCAAATCCAAAAAATCCGTTTATTCTGTGACCTCTCTTGACCTCTGGTAATCCACTCGAATCCCATAAGGACAAAGTCTCTGTTTGACCTGATTTATGGTCGAGTCAATGAGACGGATTTTAAAATTCGTAAAGAAAACGGTTTCTACTTAATATGTATATATATTAGTACTTGAATATACTCAGGATAACCACAGGCTGGGGCTGGAGAGAGAGAGGAGAGAGAGAGAGAGAGAGAGAGAGAGAGAGAGAGAGAGAGAGAGAGAGATACACGGATTAGGATGTCTCAAAAACTTCTTAGTCCATCCGAGGAGACATCTTGTGCTCACTGAGAGAGAGAGAGAGGAGAGAGAGAGAGAGAGAGAGAGAGAGAGAGGAGAGAGAGAGAGAGAGAGATGAAAATACTCGAAGCCGCACGAAACCAATACTATTCAAGGGTGAGAGAGAGAGAGAGAGAGAGAGAGAGAGAGAGAGAGAGAGAGAGAGATCTCTCTCTCTCTCTCTCTGTCTCTCACTAATGAGACAAATAATTTCAGTGGAATAAACGAGTCAATTAAATCTGCACGGGGCAAAACAGTGGGTATATAAATGAATTATGCAAATGGGGGGCGCGTTTGACAACTCATATTTATGAGGGGTGAAAAAACTAACAGCCTGTTTTGCCTAAATCTGACTCATGTACAGAGGAGTGAACTGCCTCCAATAAATAGGGATGGGTATTAATTACCGAGTGTTAATATCACGTGTGTTGAATTAACAGTGAAATAAAGCCATGAGGTAACATACACACACACATTAAATATATATATTATATTATATTATATTATATTATATATATTATATTATATTATATATATATAATATATATATATATATATATATATATATATATATATATATATATATATATAGGAACACTGTTTTGGGAAAATATGACCATAGGTTTTTGTACACGAACAATAATAATAATACCCATAATTCCTTTTTGCTGACATTATTCATATCGAGAGAGAGAGAGAGAGAGAGAGAGAGAGAGAGAGAGAGAATAGTTTACACATGCTATGAAGAATTACATAGGACACGCCAACCTGTATTATTATAATAAATTACATATCCAATCATGCATACATTCATACATACAGAAGAATGTATACATATATGTATATGTTTGTGATTTTCCTCCCATATTCTCAGGTCGGATTTCATAGATGAGGTCCCTAGTATCTTACTTTGTCCAGAAAATTCCACAATTAATTGTATTAGCAAAAAAAAAAAAAAAAAAAAAAAAAAAAAAAACAATATGAATGACCAATATTCCCTTCACTTACTCCTGATTACAAAGGCACTCGATCAGTCACAAAGCTTATATATACTTTTAATTAATAAAGGGAGATAATCAATTGGAAAGCCCCGACTTCGATGCAATCAGTGACAACCAAATATCATTATTTACACGTAATGTGATCTGACATCAAAGGAAAACTATGAACTATAAAAGTATATAACACAAAGAGATTAGTTATCAGTACACAATATAACAAAAGTAATGAATTACACTGTAAATCATTCGAGTATTATTATTATTATCCTTGTTCATCTTCTGAATAATAATAATAATAATAATAATAATAATAATAATAATAATAATAATCATCATCATAATAATAATAATAATTATTATTATTATTACCATTGTCACTTTCTGAATAATAATAATAAATTATTATTGCCTTTGCTCATCTTCTGAACATTAATTATAATAATCTTACTATAATGGGCATCATGTCTGTCCGTCCGTCTGTCATTCAATCACGGCCAAACGGATGGTCCGATGGTCACGAAACTTGGCAGGGTTATAGTGGGGGACCCCTAAGATGGTTTATAATGGGGTTTCATCCTACTCCCCCCCAACCCGCCCCTCCGAAGGGGGTGGGGGTGAGAAGGGATTCCCTGAAATGGAGTTGGTTCTGACCGTGAAACGAGGCTGATTAAGCCCGTAGACTTAGTTATTTTACGAATTTTCATACATGATTTCTGTATACATATGTTGGCTAGTAATAATAATAATAATAAAATAAATATTACGCAACACACTTCCCGTCCAAACTTTTGTGCAGGGGATATTCGTGAAGAGAAAAAGAAGTTCATGCAAATTAACTGATAATCTACCTCGGCGCAATCGAGTTTTCTGTACGTCGTATAATGCTGTATGAGCCGCAGATCATGTAACTCTCAGCCAGTCATGTTGACCTGTGTTGCAGAGTTGCCAGACGCATGATTATTATGGCTAACTTTACCTTTTAAGTAAAATACAAACTACTGCGGCTAGAGAGCTGCAAATTAGTAGGTTTGATGATTGGAGGGTGGTTGATCAACATACCAATTTGCAGATCTCTAGCCTCAGTAGTTTTTAAGATCTGAGGGCGAACAGAAAAAAGTGCGGACGGACAGACAAAGCCGGCACAGTTTTTCTTTTACGGAAGAATAATAAGCCATTCTTCGTGTTTGTCTTGATTGGTTAAAAAAAAAAAAAAAAAAAAGGTACTGCAGACATAAAGTTCCAGAGGTCTTTTATTCCTCAGGCTACTGGACTGTGGAACAACCTAATAATAATAATAATAATAATAATAATAATAATAATAATAATAATAATAATAATAATAACTTCAAAACGACCTCAATGCCACCAGCCTGTCCCCAGTAACCTGGTTTTAATTATGCACTTTACAGCACTGCATTGCATTGCATTACTGTCGGAAACAAACCGCGCATTCAGAATGCATTTGCAAGGAACACAATACGACTCAACGCAAACGGATAATATAACTATATATACCTTTTTCATACTTTTATCCCAAAACGTGTCAGGCACTGAATATGAGTAATATTTCACTATTTACTTGTTTATTTATGCAGTGAATGAGGTACGTGGTAGTTAGAGACTGCGGTCGGTCTTAAACAGGTTAGATAAGGTGACAAGGATGGCTTCTTAATCCCAAAAACGTTGCATAGAAAGAAAAATATGTATTCTAAAACACAAGTCCTCTCTATATCTCAATAATAATGCGAGTTTTCTGTCCTGAAGAATACAACAATGATTTTTTTTAATTGATTCCTAAAACAATCAGCAAAAATTACCTCATTAACAACAAGAGTCACTTAAAGGGATATACATAATTCATGAATCAGGCGATAGCTGGAAGCTAGTGACTGGGACACACCACCCAGCCAGCCAATCAGCGTGCTAAACGCTCTGTGACAGAAACTGAGGCGACCAATCACCGCGCAGTACATTTGCTGACACAGACTCCAGCAACCAATCAAGTTGGACTTGGGAAAAGGTGCCGTCGATTAGCGATCTGAAAGGCTAGTCGCATTCAAATTAGCAATTAGGCGTGCGAGAGAGAGAGAGAGAGAGAGAGAGAGAGAGAGAGAGAGAGAGAGAGAATACAAGCCTGCCAAATGCGTAGGCCTTCTGTATATTAACGAGTCGAATGAAAGGAATCCTGGACACGCTACGGATTAAGGGAAGGAAAATTGATTTTTTTTTAAGCCGACTATGGAAGGTTTGTGATGTAGGTAGGCTCGGTATCTTTTTTTAAAGATGTTTTATTTATTTATTTATTTATTTATTTTGCAACCCACAGAGAGTCTATAATATTATAAATATTATATATCAATGCAGAGTATCACTTTTAATGTAAACTTTGCCTGTACAAAAAGGCAGGATAAACAGCAGGATGAATTCATACCTACACATTAATGAACTAACAAAACCTTAGGGCCCGTTTACCAAAGGCTCTGGGCCACAACGAGACCAGAATGCCGGCGGAGTAAGATCGTCTGTTACCTATATTACTTTGGATATTGTCCCAGTTAGAACCTTATGACCTCAATTCCATGAAGTAGAATAAATGGCTCTCTCTCTCTCTCTCTCTCTCTCTCTCTCTCTCTCTCTCTCTTCTCTTTCCATTTGGAGGTTGTGAAAAAATAAAGCTTTTAGAATAGCTAAATGTGTTTTTATTTATTTATTTTCTCTCGGATTTGTCATTGGCAGCTTTTGTCGGGTTAGGTTGGGGTAGGAGGGTGGGGGGAGTGGCCTTCAGTGAAGTATAATAATAGCTGAAAATAATTCTGGATTATCTCTCTCTCTCTCTCTCTCTTTCTCTCTGTCTCAGCTTTGAAAATATTTGGTTGGGTGCTGTTTCATGTATTTTCATTACTCTCTCTCTCTCTCTCTCTCTCTCTCTCCTCTCTCCTTTCCCATCTACCAGCTCTATTAATCTTTAATGATATGATCCCTGAGGGGAGAAATTTTCTAGCATTCTCCATCATACGTAATTTATGAATCAGTTCTATAACGCAGGGAATGGGTAATTTAGTATTCATTAAATGCTATTTATCAAATCATTGTAATTATTGTAATGAACACGCAACGAAGAAGAAGTATATACAGCTCTGGTTGCATACATTTCACCCAATTTTCTACTCGACTTCGACTCACAAAAGAGATCTAGGTTATCGGCTCTTGAATTATATATATTAATAAAAACGTGAGAGAGAGAGAGAGAGAGAGAGAGAGAGAGAGAGAGAGAGAGAGAGAGAGAGAGAGAGAGAGAGAGAGAGAGAGAGAGAGAATTTCCTACTTAATAAAAATAATTCTTGAAGACGACCACCACCGCCATAAATACGAAAGCTAAATATATATACATATAAATCCGGAATATGCAAATTAGAAGCCCTGATTAATATGCAAGACGGAGGGAATAATTTCTGCCCAGGAAGTGCCCGGTCTAAGCCGAGTGTATGAATAAACATTCCAAAAGGGAAATCGTCACAGCTGTTCCTGGAATATAGGGATACTATATATATATATATATATATATATATATATATATATATATATATATATATATCATATATATACACATACAAAGTATGTTCATTCAGTAAATCACATATCACGCACCTCCCTGATAGAACAGGAAGGAGAGAGAGAGCCTTTCCCCCCCATCCTCTACCGGTATATACGTATATAAATACATACATACTACATACATACACACACAACACACACACACACACATATATATATATATATATATATACATATATACGTATATATATATATATATATATATATATATATATATATATATATATATATATATATATATATATATATATATATATATATATATATTTCACAGGTGCCACCTACGATCACCAAAAGTGTCCCAAGAATGATTGATGAGATGCTGCAAATCATAAGATGGCTAAAAAGACAGTGATGGATAGCAGAAGGTTGGGAAACAATGTCACAATCTCTCTCTCTCTCTCTCTCTCTCTCTCTCTCTCTCTCTGCCCTAGCTACCCAAATCACTGACTGCCTGGGTCAACATAGGCCCCACTAGATTTTAGGGAACTGTCATTCTTGCCCCTCGTCCGATTCGATGAGAGAGAGAGAGAGAGAGAGAGAGAGAGAGAGAGAGAGAGAGAGAGAGAGAGAGAGAGAGAGAGTTTAATAAATGCCCATGATTACGGTTCGGATAAAAGGATTTAACTAAGAATAAAATAAAAAAAAAAAGGTTCATTTAACTTAGAAGATAAAACTGGAACACAATATAATGAAGTTTGAACTCAACCCTCAGTGACCTCTTGATAAAAAAAGGGGCAGTCGAGTTATAGAAAAAAATGTGATATTTAGATAAAGAGATATTTCGAAGTTTAATTGATGACGTTACGCGACTACCAAAGCACGACGACGGAGTTTTGATGGAAAAGATGATGGCGAAGTTTGCAGGGGGAGGGGGGGAGGACACCTTAATTTTCAGGAAGTTCGGGATGGAAAAACACAAAAACAACAACACCGAAGTTGAGACCGGAGGAGGAGGAGGAGGAGGAGGAGGAGGAGGAGGAGGAGACGAAGTTACGCGAAAACTTGAGGTAAGAGGCAATGAAGTGTGGATGAAGGCCGTAATTCACTTCCGACAACCCTCTTCGGGGGGTGGGGGGAGCTGGGGTGGGGAGCGGAAGTTCCCACTCAAGAAAAAAGGAGATTGTAGAAGTTAAGATGCGAAGGAATAAAACTAATTTATAATATTCTCCTCAACGTCGAGAGGATTTTGGGAGGAATTATTTGTCTCAAGACTTTCTTTTTTTATCTTGTTAGGAATCTACTTCCCTTTTTCATTCACATTTAGTAAAATGCTGAAGTGGAATTAGGATGTACAAATGACTACTAGCATCGCATTCTTTTTGCCTTAGGACTTTCTTTTAATCTTGCTAGTAATCTACTTTCCATCTGCTCAAATATATGAGTGCAATTTGGATGTGTTTACCAGAACTGGGAGAAGGTGTCCCTCCGGTTCAGAGCCACAGTTGAGGCCAAAACAGAGCCACAACTGAGGGCACAATAGAGCCACACCTGAGACCACAACAGAAACACAATTAAGGCCACAATAGAGTCACAACTGATGCCACAATAGAGCCACAGCTGAGGACACAATAGAGCCACATCAGAGAGCATAATTGAGTTCACAATAGAGCCACAACTGAGACCACAACAGAGCCACAACTGATGCCACAATAGAGCCGCATCTGAGGGCACAACTGAGTCCACAAATGAGCCACAACTGAGGCCACAACAGAGACAAAACTGAGGCCACAAGAGAGCCACCATTGAGGTCACAATAGAGCCACCATTGAGGTCACAATAGAACCACATCTGAGGCCACAATAGAACCACAACAGAGCCACAACTGAGCCAGTCTCGCTGGGACGAGGCACCGTTGCCCAATTCATCGTAGGATTTCGTTCGCTCTAAAGAGAGAGAGGGTCCTGGGGGGGAGGGGGTAGGGGTGAGTGAAAGCTGGTTAATAATGACTGGGAGAAGACTAAGTGCTTCGTAAGGTGCTTTTTCAATGAGAGAGAGAGAGAGAGAGAGAGAGAGAGAGAGAGAGAGAGGAGAGACTCGTTACCCAATCTAATAACAAATCAACATAAATGGATCCTACGCTACATTACAAAATCATTTGACAGACAAACTCGGCCCTCGAATGTCAAAGCAAACTTATACGAAGAAGAAGAGGGAAATCCATCAAAGATCCTACATCCAATTTATCTTATTATTATTATTATTATTATTATTATTATATCAGTAGATGAAAGCTATTCACAAGGAACAAGCCCACCAAAGGGGCAACAGACTCGAAATTCAAGCTTCCAAAGAATATCGGCTTCAACCTCCTCACACCACTGAAGACCCCACAACACTACTGCAGCAGTAACCGATCGTGATTTTGCATCGCTCTGAGGAGGGGTGGAGGGACGCTAACCCACACGCGAACGTCTGAGTAGCATGCCACGACACTAACCACTATAGTACCAGCGGACCAGCTGACGTGAGTGAGAGGTGTATGTAAGTGAGGAGGAAATTGTTGATATGAGATCAGTCAAAATGTACCTACCTATTCCTTTACCCTCAACGATAGCAGACTACCAAAAGGCCCAAGAACTGCATTTAGAAAGTATCAAATTCATTCCCACTGGGAGGAGGAGGAGGCCCGGAAATCATTATCACGGTGTTGGCATAAATCTAAAAGTTGGCGGAATTTATTGCACCTGAATGGCTCTCTCTCTCTCTCTCTCTCTCTCTCTCTCTCTCTCTCTCTCTCTCTCTCTCTCGGTGTCCGGTAGGGGAAAATCATCAGAAAATAAAAAAATTTAAAATGGGGTATTGATTCGACTGGACGCGCTGGAAACCTCGCAGGGGAGAAAGAATGTGGATGGGGAATATCTGTTTATAATTATTTTGGGCGAGAATGAGATTTCTAATTACGTCTGACCCTGAATATAAAACTCGTAATTATTTAGAGGAAAAAAAACTGTTATTTGATGCAAATCGTGGAAATCTAAAAGTACAAGACGCTAATATGATTGACAACATTTAAAAAAAAATGATTTAATTAGTTAAAATTAATAAATAGAAGTAAAATTACATAAAAAATAAAATAGGCAAAGTAAAAAAAAAAAGTAATAATAAAAAAACGACTATAACATTAAATAAATATAAAAAATAAAAATAACAATATCAAATAATAAACACGGAAGATAAATTCGACAAATGCAGTAAAACGATGCAGTTTAGAAAGAAGCATAATTCACCGTAAATTAACACAAAATTATTTTTTGAGTTTTAGATAGTAAAGATTATGCATGCAAAAGAGAGAAAATAAAATGTGCGTGGCACAACTCCAAAGAAAATGCCGCAAGTTCAGAGAATATAAACAAGAAGAACTTGTAAGTAAAGAGAACGAAAAAAAAAAAAAACAATTTCCGATGAAGTGAATAGAATTCATGATATAATTCCCCAAAATGAGGTAAAATACAAATAAGGAATTCCACGTATTAAGCTGCATGCATGTTACGATTCCGAATAGCAAAGGCTCGCAAAGAAAAAAAAAAATAAATAAAAGCTGCTTTCCTATATGAGACACGATTATGGAGAAGAAGAAGAAAAGAAGAAGAAGAAGAAGAAGAAGAAAATGTCCTCATGACTTGGATGTAGGCTAGACGAGGAAAAATTGGGAGTTGGGTGTGTGAGTGTCGTCTAGACGACACCGAATGAGGAGGAGGAGGATGGAGGAGGAGGAATGAAGGAGGAGGCGGAGGAGGGAGGAGGGAGGCAGGAGGAGGAGGAAGAGTCGATGAGGGGTGGGTCATATTTTTAAGAGGACAGAGTTAAACTTTTGAATGATGATGAGTATTGCCTGGAAAGGGGTGGAAGAATGGCCGAGAGGGATGGGAGGTGGAGGTTGGCGGGGTCTCCACTGGAGGAGGTAAGTCTGGGGGGGGGTAGGGGGGGGGGGGGGGGGGGGGGGGGGGGGGGGGGGGGGGGGGGGCGTTGAGAAGCCTCAGAAAGGTTTTTCCACTACATGACTACAGAGGTGAAGAAGTGGATTCACAATATTTCGAAAGATTGTGTTATAGGAATCACGACACTTCGAAGAAGTGGAATTAGTAAAAATAGTGAACAATGAAATCACAACATTCTGAAAGGATGAACAGCTGAATAAAACACACTACCTTAGGGAGTAGAAGAATCACAACATATTAAAAAAAAAAAAAACTATATCAAAGTCGTACAGTGATACCACAATGGCCAAGCGGGCCGAATAATTGCAAACTGTGAGCAGAGCGATCATGCCACATTTATAAAGGGATTAGGAAATCACAACAGAGTGACGCCAGAAAGAAAAAAATCCAATTATGATAAAAGAGAGAGAAAAAAAGAGCGTGAAAGGAAAACAAGGCTCTGATTCATATTTCTGGGTGAGTGATGTTGTTCATCAAAAGATGTTTTCATAAAAAAATAAAATGTTAAGGTGGGATATAATTACCAACGAGAGAGAGAGAGAGAGAGAGAGAGAGAGAGAGAGAGAGAGAGAGAGAGAGAGAGAGGCCACTTAAAGTAAAGTATTCTTGACCTTATTCATAATATGGCTTTACTTTTTTATGTTGCTTTATGAACTCACCATGACAACATTATATTTGTTTACAACAACCGTAATTTCTTATATTATCAACTGTAAATGTACACTGAAAAATAAGATCATTGCCTTATATTATATATGAGCCAACTTTATCATTTTTAAAAAACAACGGCCAAAGTTAAAACTAAATGTTTATCAGTAAAACAGACTTCGTTTTTTACAGTGTTCAAACTTAACTTTTACTTATTGGGCCATTTATAACGATTTTGTTAGCGATAAAACAATGGCGCTTTTAAAAATATTACCAATTTTAAAATCATCACGATTTTGCCAAAGCTCATATGTCACGAAATCATCTATATTCCTGACATGTTTACTATAGTTTACTGATGAATATTTTATCAAAATTTCCATCTTATCAACTTTTTATTATTCATTACTGATAAAGTTACATGTTTTGGAACATGTAATTTTATAAATATTAATGACATATTTGTAAATATTTCACCGCCGGTAATTTTCCCATTTTACCAAAAGTAAATCTAAAATGATTCGTAAATACTATATGATTCCAAATGAAAAGAAAGAATACTCCTGAAACTTGTCTTCTCAAATAAATGGTTTCTCCTTCCATGAGAGAGAGAGAGAGAGAGAGAGAGAGAGACTCCTCTTCTATAAACAAAAATATCTAGTATGTAAGCAAACGAGAGAGAGAGAGAGAGAGAGAGAGAGAGAGAGAGAGAGAGAGAGAGAGAGAGAGACGTATACCAAGGTAGGAAAGTCCCTTCCATACCCTCCATTGAAAAGGAATATTCCGTGGCTCGTCTGTTGTGACAAGCATTTTTTTTTTTTCTTTTTGAAAAGTTAGGCCTCAGGCTGAGAGGTACAGAATGGCTTCTAGTGTTGTGCTGCTCTCCATTTGGAAGCTATTTGCTTTGCTTCCTGTCCCTATCTGAAGACTACGTTACATCCTTTCTGTCTGTCTGTATGTTTTTTATATCCCCCCGCCCCCTACCCCCCTCTCCTCTCTCTCCTCTCTCTCTCTCAAGATTACTTCCTTTACCATCTCTCGACCAATATCTAAATTTACCATAATGTACTTCAAGGCATCTGCCAATGCTCGCTTACATCAGAGAACGGCGCAGTTAGGAAAGTATACGTATTTGCCTTACAATTAAGCTCTGATATTTGAAAAAAATAATATAATATATATATATACTATAATATATAATATTATATATATATATATATATATATTAATATATAATATATATATATATATATTTTAAAATAAAAAAAATTATATATATATATATATAAAAACTACACCTCCAAGTTTCCAGTTTCCAGTTCTACCTTTCCAAAGGCCTCCACCACCTAGTACACTCGGTTACAAAGTCGAATTTATCCTGAAGGTTTGCAATATTCCGGAATACAGCTTTTGTATGGTGTTTTTGCGTTGCATGGAACCAGTGGTTATTCAGCAACGGGACCAACGGCTTTACGTGACTTCCGAACCACGTCGAGAGTGAACTTCTATCATCAGAAATACACATCTCTTACCCCCTCAGTGGAATGCCCGAGAATCGAACTCGCGGACACCGAAGTGGCAGGCCAATACCATACTGACCACTACTTCACTCGAGTCAAGGAAAACTCGTCAAAGCAGAATTATCTACAGTGTTCATCCCCATAACTGAACATTAATTATAACACGTACAATATCACAGTTCTAGCTTTCCAGTTTCCAGTTATTTTCTATGAGGTTCGACGTCGTTTCAGCCGTGTGTGTGCGAAGTCGTTTGTCCTTCAGGACCCTCAAAAATACCCAGAAACGATACAATCTTTTCCACGGAACATCCTTAGTATTTCACTTGCTTCCTCAGAAACAAACGCCAGCATTTTCTCAGGACGGGTTACAAAAGTCCAGGATTTTGGACTGCAATAAAGGAACGAAACTGGCCCTGTCTTTACAAAGACCCTGTTTCCTGGAGAGAGAGAGAGAGAGAGAGAGAGAGAGAGAGAGAGAGAGAGAGAGAGAGAGACGGGGAAAGAATGGAAAGAGAGAGAGAGAGAGAAAGGAAGTGCAGCTGGTAAACGGAGAATTATCATGTCTGGTTTGGTATCGATTTCGACCACGGGCGAAGAAGAGGTCGCTAGGTGTACGTCTTCCTTATCTGACCAATTTCGTTATTTGTTGAGTGACCTCTCAGTCGGGAACAGGTTACAGAACACAGCTAAATAGAATAATAAGAATGTTATTGCTTACCTACGAGTATGATATCACCTGGGGAAAATACTGTGAGTAACCTATTCTCTAAGAAGAGCGTTCGCTGAATGCAGACTTCTGCCAAACCTGGGTATTGCACAAAAAAAAGGATATATT
>NC_087212.1:3747889-3752889 GCF_015104395.2 Macrobrachium nipponense
AGGAAAAACAGCTAAATGATGCAGAAGAGGAAGAGAAAGAGGAGAAGAGATAAACAATAAGAACCAAAGTCTGCCATATATATATATATATATATATATATATATATATATATATATATATATATATATATATATATATATATATATATATTTATAATCTTTTTCACATTGCTCTCTCTCAGAGAAACATTTCACTTTCGTCCGGAAAAGTCTTTTGTGGGGAAATATTTGATCTTCACGGTTGTGGGATCCCATTGGACTCTTGTTTACCGTGCTATTTGAGAGATCTTATACTTTTGGCAGTGTTGTTATTATTATCATTGTCATTTTATTGTTTTTTTTTTTTTAGTTGCCTTGTTATTTCCTGTTTTTGTTATCTTCTTCAGGTTATTATTATTGCGTTGTTATTGTTTTGTTTTTATATTGTAAATAAATTCTCTCTCTCTCTCTCTCTCTCGAAAAACCTCGAATCATTATCAACCCATATTTTTCGAATAGAATGAGAGACATAGGAATTAAATCCTGAGGGAAATTTTCAAAAAGAACAAAAATAAAATACGTTTTAATAATAAAAACAAATTCTAATTTGAAACTCATAATCAATTTATTTCAAGAAAAAAGGGGTGATATCCTTTCCCACCCAAAAAACAAAGGAAAAAAATACGTTTTAATAATAAAATATTCTATTTTGAAACTCGTAATAAATTAATTTCAAAAATAAAGGAGCGGTATTATCCTTCCCAAAAAAAGGACAAAAAATACGTTTTAATAATAAAATATTCCATTTTTGAAACTCGTAATCAATTTATTTCAAAAATAAAGGAGCGGTATTATCATTCCCAAAAGAAAGAACATAAATACGTTTTAATAATTAAAAAATTCCAATTTGAAATCACCATTAATTTATTTCAAGAAAAAAGGGGCAACATTATCCTTCCCCCATCCCCATAAAAGAATAAAAAAATACGTTTTAATAATTGAAACTTCCAATTTGAAGCTCATAATCAATTTATTTCAAGAAAAATAGGGGCAATATTATCCTTTAAAAAAAAAAGTTTTAATAATAAAAAATGTCCTATATGAAACTAATAAATTTATTTCAGGAAAAAAGGGGCGATGTTATCTTTCCTCAAAACTGAAAGGCGGTGCATACACACGCACACACACACATACACACACAGCCACACATACACACACACACACACACACACACACAGCCACACAAAGCCTCCAAGCCAGTTTATGGAGGAACACGGAGTCCAACAAATCCATTTAGGCTACAACACCGACTGCATGGAAGCGGCGGCGGAGGCGATAGTCATTGAGATGCCGCCGCCGCGCGCGCGGGCCGTGGCGGCGGCGAGTTTCCAAAACTAATATGGGCACCGACATGCACGCCCGACAGATGGCGTTGGCAGCGAAGAACTGGAGGGTCACGTGTACGGAAACGTCAATAAACAAGGAACATTTGTATACGAGGAGGAGGAGGAGGAGGAGGAGGAGGAGGAGAGATCTTTGGGAAATGAAAGGGATGACAGTGCTTAAAAAGGAAATGATGATGATAATCGCTGGTAAGGGAAAGAAAATAGGAGGAGGAGGAGGAGGAGGAGGAGGAGGAGGAGGGGGAGGAGGAGAAAGATCTATGGGAAATGGAAGGGAAGACAGTGCTTTAAAGGAAATGATGATTATAATCGCTGGTAAGAGAAAGAAAATAGAAGTTGAGTTGGAGGATGGAGGAGGAGGAGGAGGAGGAGGAGGAGGAGGAGGAGGAGGAGAGGCGAAACATCTCTGGGGGGAAATAGAGGGAAGCCACGTGCTTAAAAAGGAAATGATGATTATAATCGCTGGTAGAGAAGAAAATAGAAGTGGAGGAGGTGGAGGAGGAGGGGGAGAGAGAGAGGAGGAGGAGGGGAGGAGGAGGAGGAGGAGGAGAGAGGAGAGAAGGAGAGAGGAGAGAGGAGAGAGGAGAAATATCTCTGGGAAATAGAAGGGAAGACAGAGAGAGAGGAGAGAGAGAGGAAGGAGGAAGAGGAAGAGGATCTCTGGGAAATGGAGGGGAAGACAGTGCTTAAAGGAGATGATGATGATAATCGCTGGTTAAATAAAAAGTAAGATAACTGAACGGAAGGGGTAAGAAATTCAAGCGCTTTTGGACAAAAAACTCACAGAAAGGACAAGAAGAAATAAGTAAAGGAACAGAAGAAGAAGCAGGGGAGGAAGAGAGAGTCCTCTGGGAAGAGGAAGGGAGAAGACAGCGCTTAAAGGAGATGGTGGTCATCGCGGGCACGAGAAATAAAAAGAAAAGTCCAGGAAAGACTAAAAAGGAAACTTATAAAGAAAGGATGTAAAAAAAAATAAATAAAAAAAGAGCAAGAAACAACGTAAATAACGGGGTAATCCTGTCTCCTGCCTCATTCTAGATTCGCAGAATGAAAACACACACACGCACACACACACACACACAAACCGTAGGAGGCACAATAATCCCGGGGCACTATTATACTAAACATTATGATATCTCTGGACCTCGAATCCCCGAGACTTGTAATTTGAGTGGAAGAAACCAGCAGGCAGCAGCAGGAGTCGCCTTTTTTCGAAGAACTCGAACAAAAGAATAACGGAACGGGGCTTCGTGCGCGCAAGCGAGTCCAGACAGGAAGGATAGCACGACAGAGAACTAACCCCCTACCTAACCACCCCCCCTAACCACCACAACGATGAAATAGACTTTGGGGGAGGGGGGGGGGGGGGGGGGGGATAGAGGCTCGGCATGATAATAGCCTAACCTAGTTGACAATAAGGTCCTGCTTAGGAAAGCCAACCACGAAATGCTTGCTTCAGGCTTAGAGAGAGAGAGAGAGAGAGAGAGCAGAGAGAGAGAGCGAGAGAGAGAGAGAGAGAGAAAGGGGTGGGGTATCGTAGTCGAAATTATTTTTGTCTGGGAGTTGATATACTGAGTCAACTTATAATAATGGGATATTCTACGAGGAACAGAGCCTCATATATATATATATTATATATATAAGTGAATTATTAATATCATTTCAAGAATAAGCATATCAATTCATAATTCAACAGATATATACGTGCAAAACACACACATATAAGTATATGTTATATATAAATATACGAATATACATTACCTCGGTAATACTTTGACAGACACACGCACATGCATGAATGTATAAAATGATGTATGTGTATGTATGCATATGCACACATACACACGTATATACATACATACATACGTTACACATCGACAGACATATACCTATCCCCACGCCCATAACACTTCGATACAGTAAAGAGAGAGAGAGAGAGGAGAGAGGAAGAGAGATGCAGGAGATGAAGAGAGAGAGATGAAGAGAAGAGGAGAAGGAAGACTGAGGCAGTCAGTCGTCTCCACGCTAACTCCGTTAAAACCAGTTTCGACCCTGGAGGAGATTGGGAGGATTAGAGGGAGCCAAATCTGTGGACAAAACAGATTAGACAAATGCCGACTCTTAAGTCACACAGAGCCCAAGGAGATTTGCAAGGACTCGGAGAGAGAGAGAGAGAGAGAGAGAGAACCCAAATTCATCTAATAAAAAACTTGCAAGATCCAAATATATTCATGAGAGAGAGAGAGAGAGAGAGAGAGAGAGAGAAAGAGAAAGTTGCAAGAATTTTGTAAACCTGAGAGGGAAAGAGAACTGCAAGATTTAATAAAAAATATGAGAGAGAGAGAGAGAGAGAGAGAGAGAGAGAGAGAGAAGAGAGAGCTTGTGTTACAATGAAATTTATATACTTATGAGGATAAGAAAGACAATTCCAATATACTTAAATAAAATTGATAAGAGAGAGAGAGAGAGAGAGAGAGAGAGAGAGAGAGCTAACAATAGGACCCAAATATATCTAACAGGGTATTCTGAATGGTCCAAATTTATTTATTCATGAGAGAGAGAGAGAGAGAGAGAGAGAGAGAGAGAGAGAGAGAGAGAGATGACGACGCTATAGTAATGTCAAGGATTCCTCCAAGCAAAGACACCTTTTCCAAACTGGCAACCCCCTTCCCCCTTTGTATAGGGGGCGCCATCCCCCCTTCTCCCATCCCCTCCCTGTCTACTCCTTCCCTCCCCCACTCCCTGGAGGGAGTAAAAAAAAAAAAGAGGAACGGAATGACATTCATGAATTGACGAAAATTGAATCGCTTCGCAATTCGGAAAGTTAGGTGGAGTTTACAATGCAATTTGGAGAATTTCCAACAACAGAATATTGTTGATGGAAAAACCCATTTATCTCCAAAAGAGAAATATAAACTTAGTAAATTGCGTCTCTTAACTGGATTTAGTAACAGCCATCCAATCTTTCTTTCTCTCTCTCTGTTTTTTTTTTTAAATCTCCGTCCATCTCTCTTCTTCCTTGTCATCTCCATGTCCACAATCCTGACAAACACCAGATCCCTCGTCTATCACTCCCCCCCCCCCCACCCCACCCCGCCCCCTGGAGCAAGCCACACACACACACAAGAAAAGAAGGAAACGAGAAATCATCCATTAAAGTCATTAAAGTCTTTTATGACTGTCTAAACTCAACGACTATCTTCTCTCTCTCTCTCTCTCTCTCTCTCTCTCTCTCTCTCTCTCTCTCTCTCTCAAACATTTAAGGCAAAAAAAGATCTTTTATATATCTATTTTATATACATATATATCCACATCCCGACGTACACGGAAACATATTTCACTGCTAACTAAACATCATTATCTTTTTAACTCTGAAGCGTACGCAGATTCCAGTCACTTAAAGCTTTCATACTCTCTCTCTCTCTCTCTCTCTCTCTCTCTCTCTCTCTCTCTCTCTCTCTCTCTTCTCCTCGTCGATATTGCATTGTCAGACTAATTCCGGCAAAAGACGCATTCTCTCTCCTCGGCTACGATTCCGAGACAAATTAGATTCCTGTTGTGATTCCGAGTTGCTGCTACAGGGCCGTAGCGAGTAATCTCTTTCTTGAGAGACGTTTC
>NC_087212.1:3755389-3757889 GCF_015104395.2 Macrobrachium nipponense
CCTGCTGATTACCGATATATATATATACTATATATATATATATATATAATATATATATATGATATATATATATATATATATATATATATATATATGCATACATAACGTCTGTTACTCACATAATCGTGAATAATACAGAAAACAAGAATAAAACGACCTATAAATAAATAAATAAATAACTATAAAAATAAATAATATACAGAAAACCAAGAATAACACGACCTAAAAAATAAATAAAAAAATAAGTAAGTAAATAATTTCGACGACCGAAAACATCGGGCAAATAGCTGTTCGTACTTCAATCCAGTATGCTTCCCCCTGCCCCCACCCCCTTCAACACCAACCCCCCTCCCCAGCCGAAACAAAAACATTAACAATTCATTCTGCTTTGTTGATCAATCCATCATAAAAATTAATTGTCGGGAGCGGATGAAAAAGTCAACTATTTTCTCTCTCTCTCTCTCTCTCTCTCTCTCTCTCTCTCTCTCTCTCGTCTATTTTTGATAACAGAAATCAATGCACGCTCGTCCGGGGAGCTCATTGATGGCAAAACAATTAATACTGAACTATTTGGAAAGGTCCTTGAAGTGGACTATTTGAAATTGGTAGCAATTTAGGAATTTAAATATTTAAAAGGCATATAATATTCTTTTTTTTCGAGTCTGGCTTAAAGTCAGCTTCCATTATTACATGCCCGGAATAAAAGTTGAAAAAATATCAATATAAATAAATGAAAATAACTGAAAAGTAAAAAGGAAAAATTAAGAAAATAAGTAGAAAAAAAGGCGTGATTGTTTTTACGAATCTGGCTCAAAGTCAGTTTCCATTATTACATGCCTCAGATAAATGTAAACAATATAATATAAATAAATGAAAATAAATGTAAGTAAAAAGGAAAAATTAAGAAAATAAGTATTTAAAAAAAGGCGTGATCTGACCTCCACTTTACTCGGTGTGTGTGTTAAAATCCATCGACGAAAATTAAAATAAATATGCTATATTTTATTAGAAATGGTTGTTCTGTACTGCTTAACATGCACATTATTTATATTTTAACATTTTCATTCCAATAAATCAATCATAAATATCCTATCCTACAATTTATGTATCTTTAACTCAACGCGAAACACCTTTTTCAGGCCTATTAAGATTCTTCCATAGACCTTTCCTATCCCCCAACAAGAACAACAACAACAACACCAATAACAACAAAGTGGTTTGTAGGCTTACTCCTTGAGAAAGCGATTAGAGAAAAAATATAAATTAGTTTTTCTGAATTATCTGTACGTTGCTTTCCCGTCAGAATACCACTTAGGAGAAATTAATTCTATACTTTTATTTATATTCAGTCAGGAAAGAAACAATATTGAATGGAACGGAATATAACACTTAGGCCAAAGGCCAAGCGCTGGGACCTATAAGGTCATCCAGGGACGAAGGTGTAACAGGAGGAAGACCTCGAAGCACTTGGACTTTGAAACAATTGCTAATAGAGGGTTGAGGGAAGTAAGATGGAAGGTAGGGAATATGAACGGAGATACAGTAAAAGGAATGAAAGTAGTTGCAACTAGGGGGCAGAGGGGACGCTTAAAAGACCTTAAGTAATACCTACAGTGCGCCAAATGAGGTGAACTGACGGCACTACCCCGCTACGGGGAGTAAAATGGAAATAATATGAGTTGCATGCTAAGCACTGAAAATTAATAAACAGACCATAACTAATTATTATTATTATTATTATTATTATTATTATTATTTCTTCCAAAGAACATAGTATTCATCAGGAAGAAGTAAGAGGGAATAATGGGAAATACAGAAAGAAGGGATACCTACCACTTATTAAAAAAAGAAAAAATAATAATAAAAGATAAATAGATAAAAATGTAATAAAATTCAAAGGCTTGCATTGCAGATTCTACACAATAGTGCCTATTCTCTATCTGTTACCCGAGAGCTTTGCAAAACATCCGGGAATACCCACGAAAAAACATGTACATGTTTCAAAGCTGCTAACGGGTTAGAGCACTAACCACAAAATTTTTGCCCGTGCGGAATTCCAGACCTCGTGCCTTTGAAAATACTCTAGCTCATGACAAAATAAGAGACAGAGCACGAAAATCTAAGCAGACTTGATGGTCAATTTAGAATGAAAGACTTTGACAGAGCAACGGCTGGCTTTCATGCAAATCTCGACTCAAAAGTCAATCTGAAATAAGATAATCCCAAGCAAACTTTGACTTAAAACTGATACATGAAGACGACTGAGCCTCTACAATCAAAGGCTTAGATAAAGCACTAGAATGATGGGGGCTTTTTACAGGAGACAAAGGCAGACATATGCCCACTTGAGTAGATTAGATAAAAGCGACGTCAGACCCAATATGAAAACATGAAGATTCCCTAATGGGACGTCTGATAAGATAACAGTCTTACCTCTCTCTCTCTCTCTCTCTCTCTCTCTCTCTCTCTCTCTCTCTCTCTCTCTCTCTCTCTCTCTTCT
>NC_087212.1:3762889-3767889 GCF_015104395.2 Macrobrachium nipponense
AGAGAGAGAGAGAGAGAGAGAGAGAGAGAGAGAGAGAGAGAGAGAGAGAGAGAGAGAGAGAGAGAGAGAGAAATCCTCTAAAATTAAAACAATCAAACAGCCACCCCATCATTGGTTGAGACTTAGAATTAAAAAAATGAATAAAAATAATCTTGAAACCTTAGTCACAATAAATATTAAACAAAACTTCAAAAATTACACATATTTCCAAATAAAGTTAACCACTCTTCGTATATAACAGACTCAGTGTTAACCATTTCACACACGACCTAATAAAAGGATGCATGCATCACTCTTTACAAGGACACCTGTATCAGCTCTCTCTCTCTCTCTCTCTCTCTCTCTCTCTCTCTCTCTCTCTCTCTCTCGTTCGAAAGCCGTGGCATCAAAGGCTTTTGCGATGAGTGCTCCTGAACCCATTTTTTTTCTTTTTTTGCATTATGCGTCTTTTATTTAGCCAGGATTCGTTCGCGACTTTTATTATTATCAATTGGTTCCGCTCGAGTCTTTTATTATTAATGATGATGATGATGATGATGTCCGCTCTCACGTCATTTGCTAATCAGGGCTCACATCTTTATCGACGTGAGTTCATTCCTGTCTTTTATTAACCAGGCCTTCATCTGTGTCTTTTTATTAGATAATATATGAATCCATGCATGTACTTTAGTAACTAGGAGTCGTTCGTGTCTTTTATTGACGATGAGGTAGCAGGAAGGGAACTGGCATTTCTCATCTATGAAATCAGCAACAGTCCTAACCAAAAAGATACAAAAGCATTCATAGATATATTAGAAGGATATAATCCTTCAAACTGGAACAAATCTAATGAAAACATCTTGAAAATAATTGAAGAAGTTCCAAATAAAATCCAAGTGGTCAAGAGACTCATAAAGAAAATATACATAAACCCAACATATTCGACAAAGAAAATGGGGAATAAGGTGAATCTTGTGAATATCCTAATTGATGCATTAGGAAAAAGAATGCCAAAAGCATGCAAAATGTGTAAGTGGTATAGCATAGTCAATCCACAAAACCTAATCAGAAAATGTGCTGCATGCAACATTCCGATCCATCCACAGTGTGCTGAGGTAATGCAAGATTTGAGAAAAGATACAAAGAATTTTTTGTTCAACATGTCTATCATTGGATAGACAATGTTATAAATCAAGATTGAATGCACAAATAGTTGAGGATGAAGAAGAAGAGGAAGAGGAAGAAGAAGAAGAAGAAGAAGAGGAAAACGGAAGAGAAGTAAACAAAAATGAAATGACAGAAAAAATAAGGAAAACAAAGAACAAGATAAAAGTATGGATGCAGAGATACTCATTGATACTACATATGAGGCAATAAAGCAGCATACCTACGAAGAAATAAATTACGATATGACAACAGAAAAGCAAATCCCCGAAGAGGCTCTACCCAGATCCTACACAATGACGGGAAAGAGGAAAAAATAGACAAGAAAGACAAAAATCTGCAACCTTTTGAAAAGAGGGAATTGCAGATTTGGAGAAAGATGTTACTACAAACATCCTAAGGTATGTCACAACTATGAAATATATGGTAAATGTGCATACCTAGATGGCTATGGGATGATTGCAGAGATCTGCATCCAAAAATATGCAAAAACCTAAAAGAAGGAAAACGGATGTAAGTTCGACAAAAAATGCAAATATATGCACCCTGTAGCCATGAATCATAATCAAATAAATAACCAACCAAGTAATAAAATCCAAAATAAGAAAGAAACAAATAAAGAGAGAAATCAAGAATATCAGGTAAAAGAGAAAAGCAAGCCACCAATGAGATATGCAGAGGTGTCAGCAAAAAATTTCAAAGCATCAGCTCCAAAATTCTACTCAAGAGATAATAACTGTATTTATTATGCAAGAGGATATTGCAGAAACGGAGAAAAATTGCAGATTCAGACACAAAATTAATAATTATGATGAAGGAAGATCAAATTATTATGGCAAAGTTGGATTTTTTAATGTCAGAATTTCTGGAAATGAAAAAAAGAACAACATACCAGAACAGGAAAGAGACATGGAAAACCCTTATTACTACCATTATTAAATGAAGGAGAAAACACGCAAACCATCATAGTGATGAATGCGCAGGGTTTAGTTACGAGTAACTCAAAAAGAAAAATAGAGTACTTAGAAGAACTAACCAAATTGAAAAGAAAATAGATATAATGAATATAAGTGAAACCTGGTATTCCCAAGAGGCTGGGAATGATGATCAAATAAAAGGGTTCCAAACTTATAGATCAGATAGAAAAAATAGGAATCAAGGGGAACCGCAATATATGGGAAAGACAAAAAACAAGGAAAAATATATTGCAAGACAATATAGTAAACTCAGAATGTGAACTAATAGCGGCTAGATAATTTGAATCTGAAAAATAAAATGAACATAGTAATATATAGACCTCCTAATACTAAAGAGTTGACTTAATAATTGAAAAATTGGATGATATATGTAGAAATCACAAGGACTGGACTATTCTCCTATCTGGTGACTTCAACTTCCTTTCGTAGAATGGAAACGAACGAATAGGAGATTGTGGTTGTACTTATACATATAAAAAAGAGAGTAATAGTAGTGCAGAAGATAAGAGGCAATTTGAAAAGCTATTAGATATGCTACTAGAATACAACATTCAACAAATAAATCACCTGCCAACAAGAAAGGGAAAATACTTTAGACCTAGTATTTGTGAACGAGATGAATTATGTTAAAAGAAATAATAGTTTATAATGCGAGTATTCAGACCATAATGTCATAGAATAACAGTTCATTCCAAAGCAAGTGAAAACAGAGATAAGCAAGAAATGAAAAATGGGAAGGATATGGAAAATACAACTTCTACAGTAAAAATATAAAATGGTCAGAAATAAATGAAGAATTAAACAAAGATTGGGATAACATTTTCGTAAGTGATGACATAAGGGTAAATACGGAGATATTATATAAAAATATTGGAGAAAATAGTGGATAAATATATACCGAAGAAGAAAAGTAAACATCATTCATGCATACCAAGAGACAGAAGGATCTTGTTCCAGAAAATCAGAAAGTGGAAAAAAGGTCTTGCAAAAGAAAAAATGCATGGAAAGTTTATAGAACTAAAAAAGTAAGATAGAAAATGCAGAACAAAAGATATACAATCAAAAGAAAATGAAAAACGGGACTTGGAAGAAAAAACCCTATTAAATATCAAGCAAAAACCCCAAAACTATTATACTCATATGCGAAGAAGATGAATAAAAGAAGAATAGAAATAGGCCCTCTGAGAATTGAAGGGAGATTAACGAATGAAAAAAAGGAAATTTGCAACATACTTGGCAGAACGATATAAGAGAGAATTCACCCCTAGAATAGATAATGAAGATAATGATATAGAAGTAAGGGACGAAAATAGTGAATATTTAGCTGACATAGAAATTAATGAAGCTGATATTGTGCAGGCAATTAATGAAATTAAAAATGGAGCTGCTGCAGGGCCGGATGGGAGTCCCTGCTATTTTGTTAAAGAAAGTAGTTCATTCTATCGCAAAGCCACTTGCAATATTATTAAGACAAAGTGTAGATACAGGCAAGATTTATGATGAGCACAAATTAGCATATATCACCCCTACTTTCAAAAGTGGATCAAGACTAGAGACAAGTAATTATAGGCCTGTGAGTCTAACATCACATATTATGAAAGTGTATGAAAGGGTAATGAAGAAAAAATATCATGAAACATTTAATAAAAAATAATTTGTTTATATAGGACACACGGTTTCGTACCCGGAAAAAGTACACAAACCCAACTGTTAGTCCACCGTGAGAACATATTCAAAAATATGAAAAGCTGGAAATGAAAACAGATGTGGTTTATCTAGACTTTGCAAAAGCTTTTGACAAAGTAGACCATAATATTAGCAAAGAAAATTAGAAAACACAATATCGTAGATAAAGTAGGAAGATGGTTAAAAGAATTTTTACACAACAGAAAACAGATAGTTATTGCAAAACGATGAGAAATCGGATGAAACCAAGGTAATATCCGGTGTGCCACAAGGTACGGTGCTAGCTGCAATGACTGTTTGTTATTATGATTGAAGACATAGACAGTAATGTTAAGGATTCGGTAGTGAGTAGTTTCGCTGATGACACAAGAATAAGTAGAGAAATTACTTGTGATGAAGATAGGAACGCTCTACAAAGAGACCTTAACAAAGTATATGATTGGGCAGAGGAAAATAGGATGGTGTTTAACTCTGATAAATTTGAATCAATAAAATTATGGAGACAGAGAAGGAAAGCTATATGCATATAGGGGACCTAATAATGAGACAATCACAAATAAGGAAGCAGTTAAAGACCTTGGTGTGATGATGAATAGGAAACATGTTATGCAATGATCAAATAGCAATTCTTTTGGCAAAATGTAAAGCAAAAATGGGAATGTTGTTACGGCACTTCAAAACAAGAAAAGCTGAAACACATGATTATGCATTTATAAAACATATGTTCGTAGTCCACTTGAATATTGCAATATGATATGGTACCCACACTATCAAAAGGATATTGCACAAATAGAGAGTTTACAAAGGTCCTTTACAGCTAGAATAGAAGAAGTTAAGGACCTAGACTACTGGGAAAGACTACAATCCTTAAAATTATATAGTCTAGGAAAGGAGAAGAGAACGCTACATGATAATTCAGGCATGGAAACAGATAGAAGGAATAACAGAAAATATCATGGAACTAAAAATATCAGAAAGAGCAAGCAGAGGTAGATTAATAGTGCCCAAAACTATACCAGGAAAAATAAGGAAAGCACACAGGACATTAATCCACTACGCACCAGCATCGATAATGCAGGGTCTATTCAATGCGTTGCCAGCTCATCTGAGGAATATATCAGGAGTGAGCGTAGATGTGTTTAAGAATAAGCTCGACAAATATCTAAACTGCATCCCAGACCATCCAAGATTGGA
>NC_087212.1:3770389-3777889 GCF_015104395.2 Macrobrachium nipponense
TATACGGCAGAATTCTGAAGAAGACGTGTTTGAAGTTACGACTATGATTACATGGGGAACAAATTTATATTATTTAACATAAGGATAAAATCGTCTACTTTCGTGTTGTGTTACAGACAAAACTAATTAAGATTGGTGATGAATGTGATTTTAAATACACATACACACACACACGTTTGACGTCAATATCGCCCATTAAAATCCAATATATATATATATATATATATATATATATATATATAATATATATATATATATATATATATGATATATATATAATATAATAATATATTATATTACATATACATATGTATATATACATGACCCTATGTATATATATATATATCATGACCCTACTTTTACTGTACCTCCGTTCATATTCTCTATCTTCCATCTTACTTTCCTGAACTCGCTCTTAACAATTGCTGCGTAGCGCAACCGTATCTAGAGGAAGACGGAGCGCTGCAAACAACATTTATAGATGCCTACAGTGCGCCACGTGAGGTGCGCTGACTGCACTACCTTCCTATAAGGAGTTCCTTTTTAAATGATGAAAATATGCCAAGAAAAAAAACGAGTATATATAAAAAAAACGTATTAAATATCGTCGAGTCCATAAAACGAGAGGATGAAAACATACACAGAGAGAGAGAGAGAGAGAGAGAGAGAGAACGGATGTTCAATAAACGTCAAAAGATAAACCATGCGCGTGCAGGACATGGCTCCCAAAATCGTTGGTGAGCGATGCTGGCGCACACCTGCCTTGTATGCACTCCATGAACATGGGCCCCATGCATGGGTAATGAGGGTCTCCCCCTCCCCTCCCCCTACCCCCTCAGCCCTTGTCTCTCTTTAATTGAAGGGATGCACGGAACTAGCCAGTGTCTCCTCTCTCTCTCTCTCTCTCTCTCTCTCTCTCTCTCTCTCTCCTCATTTTGCCAACAGAAAGATGGTTCCTGGTAATGTGACCCTTTCAATTTCTCTCTCTCTCTCTCTCTCTCTCTCTCTCTCTCTCTCATTTTGCCAAAAGAAAGATGGTTCCTGGTAAGGTGATCCTTTTCAGTTTTGCCTCATTTCCTAATCCACTGATAAGTTTGTATTTGTAAATTCCCTGATGACAGTTTTCGAAAACATGTACCTCTTCGTGGTCGAATAATCGAAAGATAGTGAAGAAATCCACACTGTGTTCTATAATATATATTCAAGTCTACACCACTGAGGATTTCGTCACCAATTCAGAGATTCATGCAACTATGAGATTTTCATGACTCGAAAGACAATGACATACGTCATGAATGTTCTTCGTGACAGTAATTACGATTAAGGAATTTATTTATATAAGAAAAACTATAGTTATAACGGATATATTCCCTGTCGTGACATTTAAAGCACAAAACGGTCTATTTTCCGTTTATTAGAAGAGAAAATCTTTATCTCCAATTCTTTTTTTCTGAGTAAAAAGCAGACGGCTGCCCACCGCTTTCATAAAATCTGTAAGTCTTTTTTTTCTCTTCTTCTTCTTTTCAAGAATCGCCGACCAAATTACATACAGCAGGAGCAGCAAGGGGAGGGGGAGGGGGAGGGAGTGGACAGGGGGAGAGCGAGGAAGGATATTCTGAAGAAAAACTAAAAAATAAAAACAAAAAAGAAAGAAAAATAAGTTGTGCTTTAGGTTAAAGTTTTATTAGTTTCTCGAAACCGCCGAGGGTGAGACTGACCAAAACCCAGAAAAAAAAAAAAAACTTAAATATCATAATTTGAGAAAACTACGAAAGAAAAAATATTATGATCAAAAACTCACGAGAAATAAAATAAACTATATTTTCTTTGAAATATCAAAAATTCAATAAAAGTATGAAAGGAGATAAAATATTCAGATTAAAACCTGAAAGGACGATGATACTGAGATCCTCGCATTATGCCCCCCTTCCCTTCCCCCTTATCCCCCTCAAACCCTCAACCCCTACCCACCTTCCCCCTTCCCCAACATTTATGTTTGAAATATAAAAACATTTTGAAAACTACCAAAAAATAAATAAATAAAAATTTGGAAGGACGTAAATATAAAGATCCTTGTATTATTCCCTCACCCTACCTCTCCTCCCCCTCCCCATACTCCCCCTTCCCCCAAATTCTTTAAATATCAAACATTTTGAAAACTATATAAAAAAATAAATAAATAACATGACAAAAATATGAAAGGACGAAAACACAGAGATCCTTGCATTATTCCCTCCCCCCTCCTTCGCCCCCCCCCCCTTTCCCCAGATCTTTGCGAAGGAAAAGAGATTTGCCCGGCTGCCCGTGAGGGACGTCGTGATCGTAACGGAAACGGCCGTTACGGGAGGCCCGTATCGATACTAACGGCCGGGGAATTTGCAGTCGCCGTAGCCCATTGTTGATCGGAGTGATACGGAGGCCGCAGCCTGGCGGAAAGCGAGGGGGAGAAGATGGTGAACAAATATAGTGAAAAAAAAAATGCTTTTGATGATGGTGTGACATTAGGGTGAAAATGGGTGATGGTGAAAAATTTTGGTGAAACTGGGTGTAGAATGCTAGGGTGGTGATGGTGAAATATTATGGTGAAAATGAGTGAAAAATGCTAGAGTGGTGATGACAAAAAATTATGGTGAAAAAAAATAGAGTGAAAAATGCCATTGACGATGGTGTAACATTAGGGTTAAAGTGGGTGCAAAATGCTTGTGATGATGGTGTAACATAATGGTGAAAATGAGTGTAAAATGCTAGACTAGAGTGAGGATGGTGAAAACGAGTGCAAAATGCTATTGTTGATGGTGAAAAATTATGGTGAAAGTGAGTGCATTTATGCTAGAGTGGTGATGGTGTAACCTTATGGTGAAAATGTAAAATGCTAGAGATGATGGTGGAAAATAATGATAATGGTGAAAGAATAGGTGCAAAATATTAGACGGATGATGGTGAAAATTATGGTGAAAAATGATCGTGAAATATGGGTACAAAATGCTAGTGACGATGATGTAAAACAGATGAAAAATGGGCGTATAATATTAAAGTGGCGATAGTGAAAAACCACGGTGAATAATAATTGGTATAAAATACTAAAGGGATGATGGTGATAGACAATGGTGAGATAAAGGGTGCTAATGAATCTAATAATAAAGAAATAAGAAGCGTTACGATGATAATGAACAATGAGGAGGAGGAGGAGAGGAGGAGGAGGAGGAGGAGGAGGAGGAGGAGGAGGAAAAATAATAAGACATCAGTATATTCCTGGAAAAATGGAAAAATTAGAAGAAATATCAAATTTAAAAAAAGGGTAAATAATAATAATAATAATAACTTCACAACATCTTCAAGAAAATTAATATCACTTAAACGTAAAAAATATAATGATTCCTAAAATAATAATAATAATAATAATAATAATAATAAATAATAATAATAATAATAATTAAAAACTGAAATTCATTTTCTTAAATTTCGAACAACAAAAAGATCGAGCCCCCTGGAATATCTTCAGTGAATCTAAATTCAATCTGTATTTTAATGTACCCACAGAAATTGCCTGGCCTCCATCGGGGGTGAGGGGGGGGGGGGTGGGGGTGGGGGTGGGGGGCTGAGACCCACTTCATCTCATTATTATTTCCACCCCGACATAAAAATCACCGACTATCACTTTTTTCTCTCTTTCTCTCGGTGCTAATGACTCCCTAATTATATTCAAGCTTGGCAAATTACAATAATTATACCTGCGGAGAGCAATCACTTAGGAAAGATGTCGCCGTCGTCGAGTGTGTGTTTCGACATCTCTCTCTCTCTCTCTCTCCTCTCTAGAAAAAGGAGCATAAATAAAACAGGACAAAAATTTAAAAATCTTTTGGGATTGAAAAACGAGAGAGAGAGAGAGAGAGAGAGAGAGAGAGAGAGAGAGAGAGAGAGAGAGAGAGAGAGAGAGACTCTAATAGAAAAATTAAATAAAAAACACTTCGTTTTTATTTTATAATGGTTATTACAAATAAAATTACAAAATGAAAAATCAACCTTTGTAACCTGGCAGCTATAAAAATTCTAAGACATGATTTTTTTAACATTAAAGGAGAGAGAGAGAGAGAGAGAGAGAGAGAGAGAGAGAGAGAGAGAGAGAGAGAGAGAGAGAGAGAGAGAGAGATATTCAAGCAGAAAAATAAAATGAAAAATTTTATATCCATTTTACATTTAAATATACAAAATGCAAAATCATCTTTTGCAATCTGACAGGAATAAATAATTTGGCAGAATATTTTAACATTTATGGAGAGAGAGAGAGAGAGAGAGAGAGAGAGAGAGAGAGAGAGAGACCCCCAACAAATAAACCACCCAAGTCGAAATCCGAACAGGAGAGAAATGGGAAAAACTCAACCGAAGATGGCGTCAGTAATAAATAAATAAAAATAAAAATTTTGAAGGCGACGTCATGTTTAATGTCCCCTCCCTTCCCCCGTGGTATCACGTTACCATCGCTAACCTTTCGAGCAAAAGACAGGATAGGGGAACTAGATAGACCCCTTGATGTATTTACCCAACCAAGATGTATTTACTCAACCATTATGCATTTACGCAACCATGATGTATTATTATTGCATCACTGTATGTCTTCCTACAAATTGGTAAGGTATATATGGAAAATGTATAACAACGTTGCCTTATTATTATTATTATTATTATTATTATTATTATTATTATTATTATTATTATTATTATTATTATTATTATTATTATTATTATTATTATTATTCAGAGGACAAACCATATTCATCTGGAAAAAGCCCACAGGAGCTATTGAATTGAAAGTGAAGATTCAACATTATTGTCCTAATAATTCACAATACAATTAATTATTATTATTATTATTATTATTATTATTATTATTATTATTATTATTATTATTATTATTATTATATTCAGAAGATAAACCCTATTCATATGGAACAAGCCCACCGTAGGGGCCACTGACTTGAAATTCAAGCTTCCAAAGAATATAAAGTATTCATCAGAAAGAAGTAACAGAAAGTGATAAGAAAGACAAAAAGAAGGAATCAGCTGATAGATAACGAAAAAATATGTAAACTAAAAAACTAATAAATAAACAGATTACGACGTAACTAAATTTCATAAAATTATTTAAGCAAGCTGACTCGTACCAATGAACGAGGAGGGTCCTTGAGGGGGGTGGGGGGTTCTGGATATACCTGAAATGAAATTCGTAAACGCGACTTGTAAATCAAACAGGGAGAGAGAGCAATGTCGTGGTGGGGGAGGAAATTGCATGACGATGTTGACAAAGACGCCAAGAGAATCAATTCCAGTCGTAATCTCTCTTCTCTCAAAAAAAAAAAAATCAAGCAAAATACCGTCTTACGGAACTGTCAAAACACAAGTCAAGTGTATGATCACGAAATTCCTTTTCTTGATCCTTTCAAATTTATATTTTGTGATATGGTGAGAGCAAAGTTCTTACACACTCAAGATATGAGACGTTCTCAGGTATAACTTTCCATAGAGGATGTAAAGGTGTCAATATCATGGAAATAAATTGTAGATTTTATTAAAAGAAGAACAGACGGCTGCATGTCTCAATAGTATGTTTTAATTTAATGAAATTCTTACTGGGAATATTGAGTTACTGCCTTGAACAGCAGCGGATAGCGATAGCTAGGGGCAACGTAGAGAGAGAGAGAGAGAGAGAGAGAGAGAGAGAGAGAGAGAGAGAGAGAGAGAGAGAGAGAGAGAGAGAGAGATCTATACATAACTAAAGTTATAAACCTATCAGTGTCGTGGTGTATCCCACATACGATGAACGAAATTAATTAGGTTTTGTAATTATTCACAAAATATATTTCATACACGTACATAGGTCTCTATCACTGTAGATCCTTCTGCAAGCAAACACACACACACACACACACACACACACACACACACTTGCACAAAAACATTTCCTGCCCAACTGACACAAAGAACTTTTCTCTGCCTGACAAACACACAAACACACACACACACACACACACACACACAAGAGGAACGCGATTCTGGGTGAGCTGTTTTCAAAAATACCCTGGAGATTAAAAATTATTATTTTGCAAGCTTTTTCTTCTCGCCCCAGAGTTTTAACAAGAGAATAAGCTCGAATGATTTCCAAGAGTGGAAAGCCAAGTCGCCTGTCAGGAGAGTAACTGACTTCTGTATTATAACTTTTATAATTTTTTTTGTTGGTAAGGTTTATGACAAGGAAATTTAAAAAATAAAGATATTGCAGCTTTTATCAGACGTTAAAGACAGGCTTGGAAGATGCAGAAATATTAGCTTTTGTAAAAGGGACTTACTAAACTAAGCGACACTTTCCCAATTTTTGCAGTTATGTGTATGTATATATAATATATATATATATATATATATATATATATATATATATATATATATATATATATATAATATATAAGATATATGTATATATTATATATATATATATATATATAAATATTGTTTAGACCTGACGCCCGGAAGAAACAATCCAAAAATAATTTCCAGGCACCCAATACAAATCGCTCTAAAGGAGCTAAAATCAACTCTTAAAAATAATCTTCTATCTTTGTCTGCACGCAAAGGGCTTTCTCCCCCACTGCCCCCACCCCCTCACCCACCACCACCACTCCTCCTCCCCTCCTCCTCCCCTCCTCCTCCTCCTCCTCCGCATAACGTCAACGTCTTCATCCTCCAGCACTTTCAGCCAAACTTCAATTTCGTCTATCGTCCATCTCATCTCATCGGAAGCTTTATCAGGATGTCTCTCTCTCTCTCTCTCTTTCTCTCTCTCTATCTCTCTCATTTTATCACGGCGTCCTTTACTCCCTTTTATCAACCTCTTCCACTCTCTGCTTTATCAAAGTGCCTTTCAACATTGCGCTTTATCAAAGTGCCCTTACACTCTCTCCTTTATCAACGTGCCCCTCCTACTCTCTCCTTTATGGAAGTGCTTCCCTCCCCTGGTTTCCTCAGTGGATCCTACATAATCCTTCCGACGGGTCTTTGTTTCTTCATCACACCTCCCTCGGGGCAAAGTCTCCTAGGAGCTCCGGAGGTATGGGGGGATGGGGGTACTGAGGGGGAGGGGGGCCTTGGAAAGGCTGCTAAAATCCCCAGCGTTTTCTGCCTTGTCTCCCACATTCAAAAAAAGAAAAAAAAGTCTGCGTGCATGAGCAACGCATATATATATATATATATATATATATATATATATATATATATATATATATATATATATATATATATATATATCTATGTATATATATACATATATATATATATATATTTAGATATATATATATATATATATATATATATATATATATATATATATATATATATATATATATATATATATATATATATATATAGATATATATATATATCTATATATATATATATATATATATATATATATAGTATATATATATATATATATATATATATATATATATA
>NC_087212.1:3782889-3790389 GCF_015104395.2 Macrobrachium nipponense
TTCAGAATAAGAACAATACTAGGCATAGTTTAAAATAAGGAAAATATTAAGAATATTTGATGATAAGGAAAATATTAAGAATATTTAAGGATAAGGGTAATATTAAGAATATTTAAGAATAGGGGAAATATTACGAATATTTTAAGAACAAAGGAAATATCAAGATTATTTAAAAATGAGGGTATATGAATTTAACAGTTTCAAGATAATAAGAATCCATACCTTACATCCTTACAGTTCGTTCGGGTTGCCCCAGGTCCCTCAGTGTGAGGCGCCTCTAATGTCTACCAGAGAGTTGCTAGTACATCTTCCGGTATATTTTGCATCTTCCAATCTTGGATGGTCTGGGATGCAGTTTAGATATTTGTCGAGCTTATTCTTAAACACATCTACGCTCACTCCTGATATATTCCTCAGATGAGCTGGCAACGCATTGAACTAGACGCTGCATTATCGATGCTGGTGCGTAGTGGATTAATGTTCTGTGTGCTTTCCTTATTTGTTTTTCCTGGTATAGTTTGGGCACTATTAATCTACCTCTGCTTGCTCTTTCTGATATTTTAGTTCTATGATATTTTCTGTTATTCCTTCTATCTGTTTCCATGCCTGAATTATCATGTAGCGTTCTCTTCTCCTTTCTAGACTATATAATTTTAAGGATTGTAGTCTTTCCCAGTAGTCTAGGTCCTTAACTTCTTCTATTCTAGCTGTAAAGGACCTTTGTACACTCTCTATTTGTGCAATATCCTTTTGATAGTGTGGGTACCATATCATATTGCAATATTCAAGTGGACTACGAACATATGTTTTATAAAGCATAATCATGTGTTCAGCTTTTCTTGTTTTGAAGTGCCGTAACAACATTCCCATTTTTGCTTTACATTTTGCCAACAGAATGGCTATTTGATCATTGCATAACATGTTCCTATTCATCATCACACAAGGTCTTTAACTGCTTCCTTATTTGTGATTGTCTCATTATTAGGTCCCCTATATGCATATAGCTTTCCTTCTCTGTCTCCATAATTTATTGATTCAAATTTATCAGAGTTAATACCATCCTATTTACCTCTGCCCAATCATATACTTTGTTAAGGTCTCTTGTAGAGCGTTCCTATCTTCATCACAAGTAATTTCTCTACTTATTCTTGTGTCATCAGCGAAACTACTCACTACCGAATCCTTAACATTACTGTCTATGTCTTCATCATAATAACAAACAATATTGCAGCTAGCACCGTACCTTGTGGCCACACCGGATATTACCTTGGTTTCATCCGATTTCTCATCGTTTGCAATAACTATCTGTTTTCTGTTGTGTAAAAATTCTTTTAACCATCTTCCTACTTTATCTACGATAATTGTGTTTTCTAATTTTCTTTGCTAATATATTATGGTCTACTTTGTCAAAAGCTTTTGCAAAGTCTAGATAAACCACATCTGTTCATTTCCGCTTTTCATATTTTTGAATATGTTCCCTCACGGTGGACTAACAGTTGGGTTTGTGTACTTTTTCCGGGTACGAAACCCGTGTTGTCCATATATTAAACAAATTAGTTTTTTATTAAATGTTTCATAATATTTTTCTTCATTACCCTTTCATACACTTTTCATAATATGTGATGTTAGACTCACAGGCCTATAATTACTTGCCTCTAGTCTTGATCCACTTTTGAAAGTAGGGGTGATATATGCTAATTTGTGCTCATCATAAATCTTGCCTGTATCTACACTTTGTTTTCTTAATAATATTGCAAGTGGCTTTGCGATAGAATGAACTACTTTCTTTAACAAAATAGCAGGGACTCCATCCGGCCCTGCAGCAGCTCCATTTTTAATTTCATTAATTGCCTGCACAATATCAGCTTCATTAATTTCTATGTCAGCTAAATATTCACTATTTTCGTCCTTACTTCTATATCATTATCTTCATTATCTATTCTAGGGGTGAATTCTCTCTTATATCGTTCTGCCAGTATGTTGAAAATTTCCTTTTTTTCATTCGTTAATCTCCCTTCAATTCTCAGAGGGCCTATTTCTATTCTTCTTTTATTCATCTTCTTCGCATATGAGTATAATAGTTTGGGGTTTTGCTTGATATTTAATAGGGTTTTTTCTTCCAAGTCCCGTTTTTCATTTTCTTTTGATTGTATAATCTTTTGTTCTGCATTTTCTATCTTACTTTTTAGTTCTATAACTTTCCATGCATTTTTTTCTTTTGCAAGACCTTTTTTCCACTTTCTGATTTTCTGGAACAAGATCCTTCTGTCTCTTGGTATGCATGAATGATGTTTACTTTTCTTCTTCGGTATATTTTATCCACTATTTTCTCCAATATTTTATATAATATCTCCGTATTTACCCTTATGTCATCACTTACGAAAATGTTATCCCAATCTTTGTTTAATTCTTCATTAATTTCTGACCATTTTATATTTTACTGTAGAAGTTGTATTTTCCATATCCTTCCCACTTTTTCATTTTCTTGCTTATCTCTATTTCACTTGCTTTGGAATGAACTGTTAATTCTATGACATTATGATCTGAAATACTCGCATTATAAACTATTATTTCTTTAACATAATTCATCTCGTTCACAAATACTAGGTCTAAAGTATTTTCCTTTCTTGTTGGCAGGTTAATTAATTTTTTGAATTTGTATTCTAGTAGCATATCTAATAGCTTTTCAAATTGCCTCTTATCTTCTGCACTACTATTACTCTCTTTTTTATATGTATAAGTACAACCACAGTCTCCTATTCGTTCTTTCCATTCTACGAAAGGAAAGTTGAAGTCACCAGATATAAGGGAAATATGAAGAATATTAAAGAATAAGGAAAATACCGAGAAGATTTAAGAACAAAGCAAACATCAAAAATATGTAAAAATGACGGCATACGAATATAACAGCTTTCAAAACATCCACAATAAAACATTTTTAAAAAATCATCGCCAAATAAAAGAACATCAATAATATTAATTTTAGTATTCACATATTTTTAGCATCTAGCACAATGCAACGACTAACCACTAAACCCTGTAAATCTCTCTCTCTCTCTCTCTCTCTCTCTCTCTCTCTCTCCAGCTACAGTCTCCTATAGTATTCTCATATTTTTAGCATTTAGCACAATGCAACGACTAACCGCTGACCCTACAAAAATCCTTCTCCTTGTCTCTCTCTCTCTCTCTCTCTCTCTCTCTCTCTCTCTCTCTCTCTCTCTCTAGCTACAGCATCCTTCCACGAGAACAGAGACGCAACAAGGACCCGATGTTTTCATTAATAGGTCGGTAGTCACAGAGACCTCCAACGGAGGACTCGTAAAGTCAACAGTTTCCCTTTGTGAAGGAGAAAGTCAATCAGTGGGAAGGAGATAGCTGAGGGAGGTGGAGCAGAGGAAAGAAGGAAAGGGGGGGGAGAATGATGGACGAGAAGGAGAGAGAGAGAAGGAAGGGAATAAGTCATTTCAAACACACACACGAACACATATACATATATATCTATTTATATAGTACAGGAGTGTTCCCAAAGGAGATAGCTGAGGAAATGGAGAAGATGAGAGGAAGTGGAGAGGACAAGAAAAGAGAGAGGAGGAAATGATGGAAGAAGAAGAAGAAGAAGGGTAGAAGAAGAAGAGAGAAGATGGTTGGGAGACAGAAATACCCTCTCCAAACACATACACAGATATAAAAAAATATATATATGGTATTTAGAAGTGTCCCCAAAGGGCATATGAGGATACTGAGGGAAGAAGAGGGGATGCCCTACGAACTCGGAGGGTCTATGGGGGGGAGGGGGTAGGGAAGAACCCCTAATGAGAGGGAATGGCCTCCTTATCTCTCCCAGTCAACCAGAGAGCCTTATGCCCTCGAGGCGATGTAATGCTTACCGTGCCAACAGCAACCTTATGCCCGCTGTACAGAAAGACCAAAATGACATGAAAAGGAGAAGGTGAAACCACCAACCTCTGAGAGAGAGAGAGAGAGAGAGAGAGAGAGAGAGCTGAGCTGATCTGTATCGAATTGTGTAAATGAGGAAGGCGGCTATGAAGCAACTCTCCTATTTGTTTCATCAAGAAAATAAATAAATTTTCATTCGGTGTAATCATCTGATTCCAGATAATAAACTAAGGGGAATAGGAGGAGGAGGCGGAAAATGAGGAGGAGGAAAATGAGGAGGAGGAGGTGGAGGAGGAGGAGGAGGAGGAGGAGGGTTGATGGAAACATCCATCCAATTTCGTACGATTGAAAAAGTTGACAGGTAGGGATTATCTGATGAAAAGTCATTTCCTGATACATCCGGTTCATCGTGATCAGATCAGACCAGAGAGAGAGAGAGAGAGAGAGAGAGAGAGAGAGAGAGAGAGAGAGAGAGAGAGAGAGAGGAATTCTAAGGGAGCTATATAAATTTACATTTTCTGAAGACAAACATCTTGACTATTTGTTCTGAAATTCGCGCATACGAATGCAATGTGATGAAAGAGAGAGAGAGAGAGAGAGAGAGAGAGAGAGAGAGAGAGAGAGAGAGAGAGAGAGAAGCCAAAGGAGGTGACAGGATGGTGGAACTGAAAAAAGGTTTAGGTAAAAATGAAAGTGAATATAAACAAACACTAAATAAAACGTAAAAATGCTTGCAAATGGTTCTTGTAACACAAAAGCAAGCGATAATATTAAGAAAGCAATAATATTCCAAAAGGCATCTCCATTCCATAGACTTTATAGCTTCCTAAACAAATATAATCGAAAAGACTAAACTAAACGAATAAAAAAAGGGGGTCAACGTACGACACACGAGAAAGTAAACAAGTTTGTTTACTTAAGTGAAAACAACTTGGCAAAAATAAACAAATTCAAAATACTTACACAAATATTTCAGCGGAGGGGCAGAGCGTGATAAAAAAAAATAGATTGCAAAAACAAATTCTCTATTTATCTGCTCTCTCTCTCTCACACACACAGACATATATATAAAAATATATGTTTATGAAATTTTGCTCATTTCTAAATTGAAGATTTTTTTTAACTGAACACTATTTATTCTTTCAGTCCCAGATATAAAATCTATTACATTAATTTTTTTTGTCATCATCCGTATACAGGTTTCCCGAGGCACCAGGAAATAGTCTACGAGAGTATAAGAAGCCTCGTTATTTGTGGCTATTTTTCCAATGATAAACAAAAGTAGGTGCTACCCTTGAAGGAATATACACCCACCCCTAAAATTTCGGAACAGAACTTCGAGGCAATCTTTACATTAGGCTGCCTATGACAATTTACTCAAAATATGGCACAAAATGCTTAGAAACAAAATTTAAATAAAATACCCGAACATCAGGCATAAAACATTTTGACAATCTGAATAAATTACCTCAGTGTACGGGCATACAACATTTTGAAACTGCATAAATTGTCTCAACATATGGAATACAATATTTAAAAAATCTAAATAACCTACCTTAACATATAAAATATATTTTGAAGATTTTGAATAACTTACAACAAATTCTTCTCTCTCTCTCTCTCTCTCTCTCTCTCTCTCTCTCTCTCTCTCTCTCAACATATAAGATATATTTTGAAGATTCTGAATAAATCACCACAACAAACTCTCTCTCTCTCTCTCTCTCTCTCTCTCTCTCTCTCTAATCTCTCTCTCCAATACACAACACACACACACTGTCAAGATGACATGACATGCCGCTACAAAGGACTCGACCCAACCATTTCAGTTCCACGACCTATAGCTTCCCAGCCCCACGCGAAACTACAAAGGACCTGGCGTTTGGAGCTGCCTTATTGTTGGACTGATTCAACTGGCGCTGCGTCAGGTGGTTCAGGTTTACACGACGAAGTAACACGAGGTTCCCGTGACAGCTGGTTCTATTCTGCACAGCTTATTAATCATAGTATAACCGTTATGTAAGTGTAACAGTTTGTTTCTTTCGTAATTCCTATCATTCTCCTCTGAGGTTCTTGAGACGACTGGTTTTATTCTGCACAGCTTATATAGTATGAAACTGTTACAATACCTGCTTCTTTTCTTATTCCAATTAAATTCCACTTCCAAGTGTTTATTCATCTCAATAAATGTAGCGGGAACATTTTTTCTCCTCCCAAAGACGACATTTCAGACGCGACTTAGCACAGGCTTCAGAACTGACGTTGTAATAAAAAAAAAGGAAGGAAGATAGGAAGAAAGAAATGGAGAGGAAGGAAAGGAGACAGGAAGGAATGGAATATAATATTTATAGGCCAAAGGCCAATCGCTGGAACCTACGTGGTCATTCAGCGCTGAAAGGAAAATTGAGAGATGAGAGGTTTTTAAGGTTTAACAGGAGGAAAACCTCAAAGCAGCTCCACTATGAACTGACTATTAGGAGAGGGTTGAGGAGAGTAAGATGGAAGAAAGCGACTATGAAAGGAAGTGCAGTAAAAGGCATGAAAGGAGGCAGGTTACAGATAAGGGCTGTTAACGACCCAAATTATTTTACAGTCGTTCTTGAGAGAACACGACTAATGTACAAACAGAGCGGAACAGCAGGAAACATGACTCATTTTAACCTATAATTCCTTCATCTACAATCTCTCAGTTTTCTGTAGATACAAACTGCTGCTATTTCTTGACCCTCCGTGACCTTACCCAAGAGTTCTGACGATAAACCTACCTGCTGGTCGAACTCACGATCCGATAGTGAACAGTTATCCTAAGACAGCTTATTATTATTATTGAGAATTAAAGGCCACAGCAGTGTTACTGTGGCTTTTAATTGTTAATATTATATCCTCGTTACGGAGGTTCCTTAGTTCATTATTATTATTATTATTATTATTATTATTATTATTATTATTATTATTATTATTATTATTAACCTATCCACACGGAACAAGCACACCAAAGGAGCCATTGCCTCGAAATTCTTTAAGCTTCCAAAGAATGTCGGTTTCAACCTCCCACAACCGCTAAAGACCCCACACCGCAGCAGTGACTGATCGTGAGACACTGCCAGTGATCTTTCATAGCCCTCGGAGAGACGCGAACCCACACCTTGCGACATCTGAGCGGAAATGCCACGACACTACCCACTATACCAGCGGAGCAACTAAGAGACAGTTGGCGTCTTAATATTATTGTCCTCGGAGAGAGAGAGAGAGAGAGAGAGAGAGAGAGAGTCGAGCTGTCCTTATATATACCCCAAGGGAGAAATTAATTTAATCTGTTTAGCCCGATAAAGCGAGCTATTTCTTTGACTACTGGAACCTTAAGATCCAGAAAGTAAAGAAAATTGTCCGTGGAATACGTCCGCAATCTCTAAATGACCGTAATGGGAATTCTATGGCGATATTTACTAGACGTAATGGAGATAACAGCAACGAGACACAGTGTAATACGGTGTAATGCAAATTTCCCCTTATAATATCTCGATGAACGTAATGAATACAGTCTGAAACGTCATGAAACAATGTAACAGACTTTCTCATTGCAATATAACTGTAATTTAAAATTTA
>NC_087212.1:3797889-3815389 GCF_015104395.2 Macrobrachium nipponense
GATTCATGAAAATTAGGGTGTAGACTGTCGAGACAAGCTCTGGCTGGGACATTTCAGCCAATCGGCACTGCAGACAGTGAAAAGAGGGAGTTAGAGTGGTTGGACAGCGAGAGAGGAAGCTGGAATGGAGGTTAAGTAAAATACAAAATAATAATAATACAAAAATAAAAAATAAAAAAAAGGTGGATGCATCTATGAGCCCAAGGAACGCCACAACCAACCTTGAGTAATGCTCACAGTGCACCACGCGAGAGATGCAGTGACTGCCCCCACCAGCCAGCCTCCTGCGATGAACCAAAAGACGGTAAGATGGGAGAAAGGAATCTTTTCGAGAAATATTGACCGAGACGAGATCCGGAGTGACCCAAGCTAGCCGGAGGGAGGCTGTTGGATACGCGCATTAATGAATCTCGACAAGATTAATCAAGGATGAGGTCCATGGCCTGAGAAAGGGGGGGGGGTCGAAAAGGGAAGGGGAAAGGGGAGAGGGAGAGGCTTCAAGAGGTGGAGGAGAATCCTCCGCAGAGGATTAAGAGTCGTGTGAGATGTGTTGTCAAAGTGTGACTTCGAGTATACTGCGTATATTACGTAGTATGTGCATATGTAGTCAATTGCCAAACTTGATAATTGAACATTATGTAAATACATCCCCAGGTAAGCATATATACAGCCATAACTCAAGAGTATGCACATATGCTTGAAGCCATAATACATAAGTTTAAAATGCACCCCAAGCATATGAACACATGCTAACGAGCATTCATAAGTATGCATGCATAATCATTAATACGTGGATATTGTACGAACCAAGATCTATACAAATAATTTACAATCAGCTAAGATGGCCTTTCGAAAACCCTGGAGATTCAAATATTTAACACGATACATTATTTGCACTTATTTAGTGAACTCTTACCATACATATTCCTAGCATGAATGAACAACAGCTAATTCAAAAACATCTTTATATATCAAAAAGACTCATTAATATTACGTTCACTCGTCCTAAAAGGCCGCTTATTTATTCTTAAAAATGCTAGATAAAAACAAAACAAAAATTTATGCACCGGGTGTCCCAATTATTTCAAAAGCATAAATTATGATTTGCGAACTGTTGTATAAAACTTATAATGAGTGAGTCAGTTAATTAGGCGATTATCTCATTAAATATCCAATTATATCAAAACAATATAAAAATGAACGGTAATAATAAAGCGGTGCTTTTGCTTTCTACAACGCTCTGGAAACAGGTGACGGTAAATGTCCGTCTAATTTTGGATAGGCGCCGGTGTTTTTCCTGCTCTGAATATCGGTACGTGTGGATTTATATGCTTTACGTAATCTTGCACAGGTTAAAAGTATTTACCTTTAATATAGAATGATTGGGAGTATTTTCTTTTACACACTCACATACAAACACACACACACACACACAAAGGCCAATGGTGTGAGGAATCAAGGTCCTGTGGAACTCAGAACTTCGACAGCGAGGAACATAAAAGAATAAATAAAAAAAAAAAACTTTTTAAAAGGGAAACAAACCCGAACATCAAAATGACGAAGGCATCATCACTTGGCTCACGAATGGACAGACAGATACTGGTGAATTACAACACTGCAAAAAAAAATACTCCTTACTTTTACACTTGTGAATGAAGGCAAATGAGAAATGAGATATCCGAGCATTTGCTGCGAGAAACGGCGGCAGGTAGAAGGAAAATTAAAATTGCTTTGTGCAACATGAGAATACGAGGCCCGGTCATAATGAATGCAAGAATGAAATTGCACTGAATTAAAAAAAAAAGGAAAAAAAAAGCTTTGGAAGACGTGGCAAAAATGATAAGTTGATTATACGGATGCTGAGAGAGAGAGAGAGAGAGAGATAGTATTCTTAATTGTCTGCTTTCAATCATTTCCGGTACCTAACCTCTCATCTCTGGATAAGAAAACCTCCCGAAATTGTACTACCGCCTCACCTCAGAGAGAGAGAGAGAGAGAGAGAGAGAGAGAGAGAGAGAGAGAGAGAGAGAGAGAGATTATGAATTGTCTGTATTCAGCCATTTTCCATTTAACTAATCTCTGGCAGAGAGATTCTCCAACGCCTATAATAACACCTCAATCTGCATGAGAGAGAGAGAGAGAGAGAGAGAGAGAGAGAGAGAGAGAGAGAGAGAGAGAGAGAGAGAGAGAGAGAATCAATGAAGACGTCGGGCTCCTGAATCATGGAAACGGCGCTGAATGAGTTCCTCTTTGCACGTTCCAGGAGGTCTGGAACTTCCAGACTGGAAGGGTATGAAAAGATCAGGAACAGGAGAACGGGCCGTTCACTAACATCCCTCACCCCCCACCCCCGAAAACCCCTTCCCCTTAAAAACAACCCACCCACCCACCCACCTGTGGGGGAGGGGCAGATTAAGGAGCTTAAGACCCTTGGGAAACTTACAACCTTATAGAAGAAAAAAGTGAGTGTTAGAATGGAGAGAGAGAGAGAGAGAGAGAGAGAGAGAGAGAGAGAGAGAGAGAGAGAGAGAGAGAGAGAGAGAGAGAGAAGAGAGAGATTTACCAAAATAATCTACTTTTGTGAAAAGAACTAACATTAAAAACACAAAAATAGACATATATATATATATAATATATATTGAGAAGAGAATAGTAAAAACACAATATACTATATATATATATATATATATATATATATATATATATATATATATATATATATATATATATATATAAATGTATATATATATCATAATGTTGAGAGAGAGAGAGAGAGAGAGAGAGAGAGAGAGAGAGAGAGAGAGAGAGAGAAAAGTTTACCAAAAATAATAAAAAACATACTTTATAAAAAGTACAGAATACTAAACAGAGAGAGAAGAGAGAGAGAGAGAGAGAGAGAGAGAGAGAGAGAGAGCGATGAGAGAGGAGAGAGAGAGAGATAAGAAAGTTTACAAAAAATAGTAACATACTTTATAAGAAGAACGGAATACTAAAAACACACAAAAAATATGTAATATCTCATATCAACTTGCTTACAGAGAGAGGAGAGGAGCAACTTAAAAAAATAAATAAAAAACCCACCTCGTGATAATGGACTTTAGCAGCGCAAACACTTTCTTTCAGGACTAATCTCCGATATCACGTGGTGGAAAGATGGCTCCAGTTTCATGTTGGCCCCAAAGATAAAAACTCTCTCTCTCTCTCTCTCTCTCTCTCTCTGCTGAATTCCCACACATATGTTATTCTAGTATAAATGAACATGAATATATTCCTATCTGTGTCTATTCAGACCAGCGGAAATATCATATTAATCCAGCCCACCTCTCTCTCTCTCTCTCTCTTCTCTCTCTCTCTCTCTCTCTCTCTCTCTCTCTCTTGATGAAGTCAAGGTAATATCTGGTGTGCCGCAAGGTACGGTGTTAGCTGCAATACTGTTTGTTATTATGATTGAAGACATAGACAATAATGTGAAGGATTCGGTAGTGAGTAGTTTCGCAGATGACACAAGAATAAGTAGAGAAATTACTTGTGATGAAGATAGGAACGCTCTACAAAGAGACCTTAACAAAGTATATGATTGGGCAGAGGTAAATAGGATGGTATTTAACTCTGATAAATTTGAATCAATAAATTATGGAGACAGAGAAAGAAAGCTATATGCATATAAGGGACCTAATAATGAGACCATCACAAATAAGGAAGCAGTTAAAGACCTTGGTGTGATGATGAATAGGAACATGTTATGCAATGATCAAATAGCAACTCTGTTGGCAAAATGTAAAGCAAAAATGGGAATGTTGTTACGGCACTTCAAAACAAGAAAAGCTGAACACATGATTATGCTTTATAAAACATATGTTCGTAGTCCACTTGAATATTGCAATATGATATGGTACCCACACTATCAAAAAGGATAATTGCACAAATAGAGAGTGTACAAAGGTCCTTTACAGCTAGAATAGAAGAAGTTAAGGACCTAGACTACTGGGAAAGACTACAATTCTTAAAATTATATAGTCTAGAAAGGAGAAGAGAACGCTACATGATAATTCAGGCATGGAAACAGATAGAAGGAATAGCAGAAAATATCATGGAACTAAAAATATCAGAAAGAGCAAGCAGAGGTAGATTAATAGTGCCCAAAACTATACCAGGAAAAATAAGGAAAGCACACAGGACATTAATCCACTACGCACCAGCATCGATAATGCACGTCTATTCAATGCGTTGCCAGCTCATCTGAGGAATATATCAGGAGTGAGCGTAGATGTTTTAAGAATAAGCTCGACAAATATCTAAACTGCATCCCAGACCATCCAAGATTGGAAGATGCAAAATATACCGGAAGATGTACTAGCAACTCTCTGGTAGACATTAGAGGTGCCTCACACTGAGGGACCTGGGGCAACCCGAACAAGATGTAAGGTCTGTAAGGTAAGGTAAGGTAAGGTCTCTCTCTCCTCTGACTTCCCACACAAATATTACGGTTGTGTGAATGAATATACATATATTATATATCTGTACTTATTCAAACCAGAAAAAATACATTAAATTAATCTAATACAAGTCTCTCTCTCTCTCTCTCTCTCTCTCTCTCTCTCTCTCTCTCTCTCTCTCTCTCTCTCTCTCTCCCCCCTGACTTCCCACAAAAATATTACGGTTGTGTGAATGAATATACATATATTATATATCCGTACTTATTCAAACCAGAAAAAAATACATTAAATTAATCTAATACAAGTCTTTCTCTCTCTCTCTCAATCTAAAAAAAGAAAAAATCCCGGTGAGGCGTCAAAGAAAAAAAAAAAAAAACGGGGGGTGGGGGGTGGGGGGGGGACCTACATTAACATTTCCCCCAGCCCACAATTCCACCTCATACCCCACATCGATGACGTTCTATTTGCAATCATCAGTCGTCATGGAATGCGTATTACGAAGAGAGGCCCGAAAATGCGAGGGAAAAATGGAAAATTCACGAATTCAAACATCGGTTATGATACCGCCCCCCCCCCACCCCCCCAACACCCCGAGGGGGCCGGTTTTGAAAGGTCCCGGCGCAGAAATGGAATATCAGTTAGTGATGACTAGAGCCGAAAGCAATCTATCATTTTTCATCATGGTGCAATTAGCTACGACTCTTCTACCCTTTTTATTTTTTTAAGTGCATATATATATGTAAATATATATATATATATATATATATATATATATATATATATATATATATATATATATATATATAGCTGTGGAATATGATTTGACCAAAACCGAATTCCACCTAATAAAAGGAAACCCCATAAAAAATCCCAAAAGGTAATAAGTTAATGATATATTAACTTGCGGGAGAATGGCTGTTGCCTGTCGAGGCAGACACAGTCGTCCTCCGAAATATATAGCATTTTAGGTGCTTCTATGGCCTCATTTATATATATATATATAATATATATATATATATATATATATATATATATATATATATATATATGAGTTAAATATACAAGAACATTAGGATGGGGCATTTCTTATTTATTTATTAGAATGAAAATGTAAAAAATTAAATAATGTGTGTTAAAGATTACAGAAAAATTGTACCTAATTAAATAATATATTTATTTTAATTTTCGTTGCTGAAACAACGCTCTATTTGAAAACGTAGATTTTAGCACGCACCCCGAGTACGCTGGAGGTCAGATCACGCCTTTTTTTTTTATTCCATCTCAAGATATTTGGCATCACATCATCAATGGTCGCTGTTGCAAGCAACGTCCATTAGGTTCGACGGTTTCTTTCCAACAGTAAATTTAAAGCTGATCTTTTTCAGGAATTGGAATATGGCGCGGCCTTATGCCAGCAATCCAGTAGGAGGCTATTACTCCTTAAGAAGTAAAAAAGGAAAATATAGCTTGTCAATAAGGAAAGGTGAAGCTGATAGCAAAATATTTATTCCTTTGTTTTTTCCATTCGTCCCACCACCTAACCCTTAAGGGCCCTAGGTGGTGAATCCTTCCCCCTCCCCCTACTCCTCCCTCTCCTCTTCCCCCAACCCAAACCTCCCTCACCTTCAAAGAAACGTCGTCGAAGACCAAACAGCATAATTATAAACACGTTAAGCCGATCCAGACGGAAGACGCATTAACATAAAACGGAAAAATCTGACCAAAGTTTCCTCCCCCCACCTCCCCCCCCTCAAACGACTCCTTTAAAGTTCCTTTTAAAGTTACAAAGAAAGAGAGAATAAAAAAAAATTAAATGCGTTCCAGAGCACACACACACGCAAAACAAACGCCAGTCTGGGGCGAAAACTAAATGCAATTATGGCCTTGGGGCGCGATAACACCAGCTATCTGGGTCAAATCTCGGCATTTCAGTGGAGAGAGAGAGAGAGAGAGAGAGAGAGAGAGAGAGAGAGAGAGAGATTAGAGACGGTGAGTGTGTGTGTGTGTGTGGAGACTTCGTTAAGAAAAAAACAGACAATTCACTTTTTTTTGGAATAGGTAATTAAAAATTCATTCATGGAAAAATGGTCAATTTAAAATCAACGTAAGAAAGGACGCCCATGTTTCATTGATGTAATTTGCAATTTCTAATCGCTTTTCTGGACTGTTTTCGTTGCGAACTAGCTAGAATTTTTAATTAATCTCTTTCCTTTACATCAATTTAAAAACATACGTAAAGACTTTAAGATATTTTCCTTTCTCTCTCTCTCTCTCTCTCTCTCTCTCTCTCTCTCTCTCTCTCTCTCTCTCTCTCTCTTTTTAATCAATGACATATGTGAAAACAAGTACGAGGGTGATAAAACAAAAATGGTTCCTTTAGAGATATAGAAATATATCATGATTTAAAAAAAACTAGGGCTCATATATTCAAATGTCTTTCAACGTATGTAAAAAAAACAATGTCTGAATTCTATGCACATCTGTCTAGCTGAGATTTACAAGCATTTACATACGGCCACAACTAAAAGACAAACCATTAAAACTTGTAAAATAGTTTGTAAACCTACCTTACTTCTGTTCTGTGTGGGTTAGTCTGTCTGGCGTTGCATTTGGTTAGCGAACAATCACACAGATTTTTTTTTATTCCAAAAATTTGTTAGAAACACAAACACAAAATAAAAAAAAATAAAACTGGGAATGTTAAACGGTAATGTAACACCTACCATATATTACCAAGAACCAAACTTTCCAGTTATCTAATATAATTAAAACTTCAAAAATGGCAAATATATGTTTTTCTGATGAAATTTGAGATTTGGGTCCCCCGTACCTTTTCGAAAATAATTAGTCGGATAAACATTGCTTTATAGTGATAGCGGGTACATTATTGGTATAGTATAAAGTCTTTGTTATTTTTACCTATTTCACTAATGAAAATATATCTCTTTACTTTCTGTTTTATAAGCTGAGTTCAACTTCCAATGTCACTTATGGTTCCTCGCATTGAAGAAAGTATCACTTTGCATAGTTGCGGAGTTAGAATGAAGTACGTCAATACTTTGATTTACGTTTAAATTATATGTTCAAATTTACATAAATAGGTAGTTCCGCGCATATGATGACCTCATTTTGCTTAACGTGGCATAGACCCTGTCCTGGACGCCGAGGTCAAGGTCAGAAGAAGCGCGACCAAATATACATACATACATACATACACACACACACACACACACACACACACATATATATATATAAATATAGTATATAATCATATATATATATATATATATATATATATATATATATATATATATGCATGATTAAAATTACGACGACAAAACAAACTTTTAAAAAGTAATCATGAAAGGAATACACATTAAGCATACTAGAAGTCCATGAATATGAATCAACAAATCAACCTGGCATTCGTATACATATACACTAGATGTATTCATAATGTAAATATATGCAAAACTGACTAGTACCTATTTTCTGGCATTTGATGCACAACCCCAAATTAATAATAATAATAATGAAAATAAAAACTGAATTTACATCATATATCATATTAAGGTGCTGTTGATACCACTGAATAATAATAATAATAATAATAATAATAATAATAATAATAATAATAATAATAATAATAATAATAATTTTGTTAAATTTATTTGTGATTGTGCGTTTATCTAAAAAAAATTATGAAATCATAAAGATCACGTCTCAAAGAGCCCCCTTTTTTTAAAATCAGCCTCATACCTATTATCACATAGATAAGAGACAACAAAGAGAGGATAAAATATCTTAAAGTCTTTGTTGAGATAACGTTGTATGATAACAAAAGACGAGAGAGTATGGTTCTCAGGGCAAAGATAACTGAGATAAAGAAGATAATGTTGGAAAAAGAAGAAGAATAGGAAAAAGAAGAAGAGGAAGAGGAGGAGGAAAGAAAGATAATTTTAACTAGCCCTGTGTAAGCCTTTATTCATACGCACATAAACAAACATACACATGTATTATAGTACAAACTGCATTTTAAAACTGAGAGAGAGAGAGAGAGAGAAAGAGAGAAAGAGAGAGAGAGAGAGAGAGAGAGAGAGAAAGAGAGAGAAAAGATAATGGAGAAACCAAGAACTACTAACACAGAGGAGGGAGAATGAACTGTGGGCGATAATAGAGAAAAAAAGAATGCATTAAGGAGAGAGAGAGAGAGAGAGAGAGAGAGAGACTGTGCCAGTGCCTCTGCCGCTGGTGCTAAAAGGCTACCTTAAGAAAAATAATGGGAAAGCCGTGTCATGCTTATGGGACACCATTGGCACTCTACCATTTTTTTCAGAAAAAGTTACTATAAAACACAGCACCTCCTTTGACAGAGATGTGGGAGGAGTAACCTTTTGTTACGATGATAAAGAAGCAGAGATAAGCGAAGAAGAGATTTAGGGAGATAACAGAAGATAGAACGTAAAATGTATAAAGTAGATCAAGACAATGAATGCAAAACAGGAGGTTAATTAAGACGTTAGTTCCAGAAAAACATAGAATATCGTGCAAGGAAATACCATGAGAGAGAGAGAGAGAGAGAGAGAGAGAGATGGAGAGAGCGAGGAGAGAAGAGGCGAGGAACGAGAGAGAGAGATGCGGGGTGATGCGAGATTGAGAGAGAGAGAGAGATTATGTTAATAAGAGTACTCGAGAGGGGTAAGAGAAAAAGGCCTTCTATCAAGCGAGATAGAATGATGGCTAAAGGTTAAAGATAATGATAAAGTACGGAATTCTCTGGAGAGAGAGAGAGAGAGAGAGAGAGAGAGAGAGAGAGAGAGAGATTAGTTAACTAAGAGTATCTCGAGGTTAAGAAAGAGGCCTTTCTATCAAGCGAGATAGAATGATGGCTAAAGGTTAAAGATAATGATAAAGTACGGAATTCTCTGGAGAGGAGAGAGAGAGAGAGAGAGAGAGAGAGAGAGAGAGAGAGAGATTATATTAATAAAGTACCAAGAATGGTTAGAGAGACGGCGTTCGACCAAGCGAAATAGAATGATGGTTAAAAATTATGAGAGAGAGAGAGAGGGAGAGAGTAATAATAATGATAATAATAATAATAATAATGACTTTTATTCCCACATTTCAGTTCACAGTGAGTATTGAAGTTTCTTACATGAGAGAGAGGAGAGAGAGAGAGAGAGAGAGAGAGAGAGAGAGGGAAGAAGGATCCGACGACGAGGTCGACTTGTAATATTTAAGACAAACTTTGCATATTTTTCTCTTTTTTTTTTCTTTTTATCTTTCCGCTCCATGAAGCCCACTCCACTCCATTAAAAATCAGTTGTCTGCGTTATCAGGCGCTCTCTTTAGGCAGCCAGCGCTCTTGCGCGCGCTCATGTGAGATGGAGGACGTGTATCTTCGAGCGCTCACGAGATGGAGCATAGCTTATTTAGCTCCTCCTATAGATCGGTTTTGCTTGGTGTGCTAGTATAAGTTTGATGTCAGTGAATTAAATTTTTTTTTTATTATTATTATTATTATTATTATTATTATTATTATTATGAAATCATAGTGGTAGTAGTAGCAGTAATATTATGATTGTCACACATTTCCAGTTAGATGACAGTGAGTTAAATTTATTATTACTATTATTATTATTATTATTATTATTATTATTATTATTATTATTATTATTATTATTATTATTACCAACATTTTTGTTATTATTATTGAACCGCAGTGGTAGCAGTAGCAGTAATATTATGACTGTCACACATTTCCAGTTCGATGACGGTGAGTTAAAATTCATTTATCATCAATATTGTGATGAATATTGCTACAATCTCTATGTGATCTTTATCATAAACTAGTATTGCGATGATGCTTATTTTTTGAAAGAAGTACGTATGAATGCTCAAGTACATTATATCACCCTAGCAAAGTTGATTAAGTTATAGTCTCTTTCTAATTTCATTTGTTTCTCGTCTGGTTTCAAGCCTTGTAGTGACAAATGGACTGGGGATATCAAGAATGCGGACTACGTCCAATGGTGTTATTTACGTAAGTTGAACAAATTTCAACAGCATTCAGCTATGTATACTTATATGTATAAGGATCCAAACACTTGCGTTTAAATATAAAAGTCGGTGACTTAATAACCTGACTCTATGCAGCTAAACTATTAACCAATACATCTATATAAAAATGTATTCAAAATTGCATGCTATCGCAACATCAAGGTTATTTTCAAAATCCAACAAAATTCCCCACCCTACCAATCCACCTCATTTGCAACAAAAGGTTACGCGTTATTTTAGCACCAGCATCCAACATCAGCGATAAAATTTAAATGATTTTAAATGATCGGGACAACCACCAGTAAGGCCTCGCCGTCCTATGAACCGGGTCCCTTATATACCGACGATGAGCTGCGTTTCAAACGTGAATGCGTCATTTTTCGCGAATTACAGATGCGATACAAAGCGTCAATGTGTGTATATTGCCCATGGCTTTATCACTGTTTTATTACGACGGACATAAACAGCTCTCTCTCTCTCTCTTTATATATAATATATAATTATATATATATATATATATATATAGATATATATATATATATATATATATATATAATGATATAGTATATATATATATATATATCCATATACAAATACATATACAAATACATATATACACATATATGTGATATGTGTATATAAGAAGTTAAGTATATCATAGTTTAACCAGACCACTGAACTGATGAACAGCTCTCCTAGGGCTGGCCAGAAGAATTAAGGTATTTTTTAACGTGGCTAGGAGGAACCAATTGGTTACCTAGCAACGGGACCTACTACAGCTTACTGTGGGATCCGAACCACATTATTTCGAGAAATGCATTCCTAACCGCCAGAAACTAATTCCTCTGATTCCACGTTGGCAGAGCAAGGAATTTAACTCTCTCCTCTCTCTCTCTCTCTCTCTCTCTCTCTCTCTCTCTCTCTCTCTCTCTCTCTCTCTGCTTTGCCGAGAACCTCCATCACGATTCCTATACATTTTCCACAGGCAGCTGCCAGGGAGGGTCGAGTTCCACTCCATTATTAGTGTGGTCGCGAAATAACATATATATCAAACGTCCGGTACTGCGTGGCCTTTCTATAGGTTTATTCGAATGGGTTTAAGGTTTTTCGAACGGCCTACTGTTCCCATTATTATTATTATTATTATTATTATTATTAGTATTATTATTATTATTATTATATTATTCGATAGGAACCTTATTCATATGGAACAAGCCTACAGGGGACAGTGACTTGTAATTACAAGCAACCAAAGAATGCATTATTATTATTATATTATTATTAGTTATTATTATTATTATTATTAAGAAGACGAACCATATTCATATAGAACAGGCCAATGGGAGCCATTGACTTAAAAGTAACGGTTCTAAAAAATATGTTATTTTTAATATTATTAATATTAATTACTGTTATTAACATAATTATTCAGAAGTTGAACCCTATTCATATAGAACATGCGCACAGGAGCTACAGAAGATAATAAGAAATACACACACACAAAAAAAAGAGATAAGTTTTTTGAAAAGAAAAAAATACATTTAACAAAACGAACTTTTTGAGGTTCAATTGCACGAAATTCAGGTGGGGGGAGTGGGGGGGGGGGGGGCTGTTCCACAGCCCAGCGGTATGAGGAATAAAGTAGGCGTTGCCACAAGGCTGCAAATTCTTAATTATGTTTATAATCAAAAAGGGTTTTACTCTGCCTTTCCTACTACGGAGGGAAGGGGGATAACTGTAAGAAAAACTGGGGTTTAAGTCTCTATCTTCCTAATACCTCTTTTGATTGGAAATAGAAATTCAGGCACACAGTTTCCTTCCAGTCTACATTTACCGTTTTCCGAACGTGCTGCTACAGTAAGTAGCATATAAAGTTTATGAATAAATGTAAAAAAAAATCATTCTTTATTTATACGATTCATCAAAATCATCTTTTTTACTTTTTATTTTATTAAAATCAAAATAATCGCTTCAAAATCGCATCAACAAAATAAAATTTAATTTTCAAATCACAAACGAAATCATGCAAAATTCCCAAAAGCAAACAGAGTTGAAAACCAAGAATTAACAAACCGACAATTCCTCAATCATACATTAAGAAGATCGATCATATTTCGTTTTTAAAATTGTACGAAATACACGAACGAACGAATATTCACGACACGAAAGAAAAATGAGTGACTCTCAATTTTCTACGTAACATATTCGACACTACAGTATTTACAAACACACACACACAGAAGCGCTCTCGCCGCATGGAACAGAATTAATTCCCGGAATCATCATTTTCCCGAGTAAAAAGGAATTATGAAAATCCTCTCCCGGTGATTGTATTGGAAATTGCTCCCAAACAAATGTAGTTTATATATATATATATATATATATATATATAGATATATATATATATATATATATATATATATATATATATATATATATATATATATATAGATATATGAGAACGGTTTCACAGAAATCTAAGTATATATAAGGGTCTGTCTGTCTGTCTGTCTGTCTGCCTATCTATCTATCTATCTACATATATATATATATATATATTTATATATATATATCATATAACTCAATTATCCACACAAATCACAATAAATTATCAAGGAAACAAGAAGAGAATAAATTCAACACAAACAAACATATACAAAAACCAAAAGAGAAACCATACACAAACAAAGCCACAAACACTCCGGACCAGCAAGGCGCCAGCTCCCCACGCCCCCCCTCTCGAAGGGGGATGACCTTTGATTCCTTCCGAGGGCAGGTCACTCAGCCCTCGTAAAATCAGGTCTCAGGTCATGGACGGGCGATCAATTTGATAAATGCCCTCGTAAAAAAAGGCAATTAATCGTGGCACTCAGAAAGGATTCGTAGGAGAAAAAAACGTCTTATTCTCTCTCTCTCTCTCTCTCTCTCTCTCTCTCTCTCTCTCTCTCTCTCTCTCTCTCTCCACAGCTAACTTTGTTCCTATTAAGGCGAATTGTTACTTACACTGGGTACAAAGATCTCTCTCTCTCTCCTCTCTCTCTCTCTCTCTCTCTCTCTCCACTAACTTTGTTGCAATTATGTAGAATGTTTGATTAGACTGGGTGCAAAGATCTCTCTCTCACTTTCTCGCTAACATATTTTCACTTGAATCCTGTGATTATACAGAGATCCCAGCCAGTCCCTCCATTTCATCAAAAAAAGGCATAATTCACACTCCCTCCCACTTCATAAGATCATCCACATTATATATAACTACCGGAGCCACCCCAGTGAAAATCCATCACAACACATAACACTAAATCACAACAAAACTGCATTACGTGATGGTACACTCCAATAAACGCTTTCCCAGCTGCTGAGAATTCCGCACATCCCCCTCACCTACTTTATACCTACGCGATAATTTAATATATCTGTGTTCATGCACTAGATCACCTTACTATTAACAATCTCCCCAACTGCTGTTATTGGTCTCGCCCTCCTCCTACTCTTGTACTAAATTGCAATTCCCTAATCCTATTTCATTTGCACGTATCTCAGAATACTCTGCTTTTATATAAGCAACACTGTTTGTTTGGTTGTTTCATTATAATTTATTTTTAGAACTTCAAGTTCTGCCGTCTGTCAGATTTTTCTCCACATATTCCACACGAGAATGTTTGAGATTCTCTCTCTCTCTCTCTCTCTCTCTCTCTCTCTCTCTCTCTCTCTCTCTCTCTCTCTCTCTCTCGTCTTTGTTGCCTTTTTATCAATTTTTATGTCAATCAAACTTTTCATTAACTTCGTTTACAATTCCTCCATCATCGTCATGAATGTCTTAAAAAATTGCTATATAAACGCATTACTCTCCAAATACAACTATAAACATATCTCCAAGAGCAATGATTAATGATTCTGTAATCTACGCGAACTGAACGAAGTATTACACACATCTCTATGAATAACATAAATACATAGTAGCACATGTATATAGAAAGGTACACTATGTGTCTATATACAAGCGAATATGTACCAACCAAAACCTTTTGTCCTTCGAACAACGTTGCCTGAAGGCATAAATCATCCCCTCTCTCTATAGGGATTAGGCTACAAGGCTAATGAGCTTATACAGCCTGTTTGCGGTTCACAGAGGTCGACTAATTACCACATACTCCAAGCAATTGCTCAGTTCGAGTGGGATTCATTGAGATGACGATATATTATATATATATATATATATATATATATATATATATATATATATGAGAGAGAGAGAGATGAGAGAGAGAGGAGAGAGAGAGTAGAGAGAGAGAGAGGCCCCAACAGAGACCTCAGTCGGATGCGATGATGTTTATCGATGGAGATTGCGTCCTTCTTAATATTCATGATAATAATATTCTGAGAGGAGGAGGAGGAGGAGGAGGAGGAGGACGGCATAATTATGCGAACCGCTATTATTATCACAACGCCTCTCCAATCCAACAAGAGGCTCCGCCCATAAATTAAAAAGTTCTCGATCGCTACATGGCTCATATCCATAATCGTCTTATCACAAGTTTTGCTGGGCGTTCATCTGGCATATAATGGGGGTACCTCTCTCTCTCTCTCTCTCTCTCTCTCTCTCTCTCTCTCTTAGTATTTCCTTTATTCCTTCTAACATAAAACTCAGATTGTTACTTCAGTGCCTTCAAAACAAGTACCTTATTCCGTTAAATCAAATCATGTGCCTTGGATATTACTTTAGTAGAGAGAGAGAGAGAGAGAGAGAGAGAGAGAGAGAGAGAGAGAGAGAGGAAAAATCCGATTAATGTGGAAGAGTGAGAGGCGACAATCGGCAAGAAAAGGCGAAGTGGAGGGAGGGAGGAAGGTAAGAGGTAGCAGGAAGGTAGGAGGTAGGAGGAGGGAGGAGGAGGAAGAGGATCGATGTCCTCCTCCAAGTGTGAGTGAGGAAACTTGCCTATGCAATGCCCCCGTCCATTTGCATTCAATTGCTGTTGGAGGGTTATCGCTTAATATGCAAATCAGATCTCCCAGACACTGCTAAAGACCGAAGTTTCGCCCACCATTTTCGGCGGTGGGGAAAGAGGGGGGGGGGGTGGGGGGGGGGGGGGGAGGCGTTAAAAATTCGACACAGGAAAGGTGATGACTTGGTCAAACGCTAAAGTGTATTCAGCTCGACTATTTTCCAGAATGATAGCAGGAAAAAAAAAAAAAAAAAAAAAAAAAAAAAAAAAAAAAAAAACCTCCTTGTCAATATCACAAAGCTATTTTTCGTATATGATATATCTTAACGGTAAAGTAACAGCATCTTCATTAGTCTTTTCAACCTGCGTTTACATTAAACTTTCTAAAAATCTTTCCATGTATAAAAAAACTCGAATAAAAATGGAGCTGGTGTCTAAGTGAGTCTTACGAGACGTAAAAGGAATAAGCATATGCTATCATTAGATATCATTAGAAAATTGGAATTTTCTTAATACATTATTAATTTTCAAGAGCCAGTTCATCAAGGAAGTGACAGGATCTCAACCATTATGAAAAACCTTATTAATTATTCTGGCAAGGGTATAAAATTTAAGTTTTCTGAATTATCATTATTGTTATTTTTGGGGGGTCGGTGGGTGGGTTGGCGGGGGGGAATCACAGTTAGTGACAGTGTGGGGTTCCGGGTTGCTTCCCGCCTCCTTTTATTATTCAGAGGATGAATCCTATTCATGTGGAGCAAGCCCCTTAGGGCCAATGAATTGAAATTCAAGCTTCCAAAAAATATGGCGTTCGTTAGGGAAGAAGCAACAGCAAGAAGAGATCGCTTATTAAAAAAGAAAATGATACATCAGCAACTCAATAAACTAGGAAAAAAATGTTACTAAATTATTGAAATGCCAGTACAAAGCATGTGTCTTCTAAATCCGAGGGGAAGTAAAATAGAACGCAAAACTTTTCTCGTTAGCGAACGGCGAAAAGTAAATGAAATGTGGCACGCGTCCCCCCCCCCACAGAGTGTTCTTACACTTTCCCAACCAACGCGCTCATAATTATCGAGCTATTTCGCCTATGATAACTCTCCAATATTTCAACCTGTTTGCTTAACTGGCTGATATTTCACACGAAGCAATAAAGCATCTGTTTAATATTTTTATTCGTATTATTTTTCGTAAATCATCAAAATTTTTCATAAATGATACTGACAGGTATATTACTGCTAACGATAATGTATTATTTCTGGGATGATCAAGTAAAATCATTGCAGTTTTCATCATTATTATTTCAGCTTGGTACAGGTAAAGGTGTCAGTAAACCATATGCTATATATATATATATATATATATATATATATATATATAATATATATATATATATATATATGTATATATATATATTTATATATATATATATATATATATATATATATATATATACTACAAAATCTGAAAAAAAATCGCAATAAAAAAAGCACCCTGGTCTGTCAACTTTATTTTCAGCATCAAGAATAAAAAGCATTTCCGACGACGTAATTCTCCCTCAGCGTACATCTATAGTAGCCAAGAATCATATTCCATGAATTTAGAGTTCATGAGAAGAAAAAATCAACGTTCCAGAAATCCAGGATTATACAAAAATTCTGGGAAAGGAAAAACGTCAATGCTCAGAATTCAACAATTATGGAAACAGTCACATTCACAGCTTCCAGAAATCGCAGATTTTCACAATAAGGGGGAAACTCGTGTTACATGAATCGAGGTGGAAGAAAATACAGAAAGGTATCCATTTAATAAAATTCTCAGTATTATATACCGGAGACCAAGTCATTATTTTATTTAGGGTTCTGACTTCTGGTGGCCAAAATGTTGACTCAATCTTTGATTTAGTAAAATGGCAACTTTTAAAGCTGCAAGTATTAAGATTCACAAGAAATAAACAAAAAAGTTGAAAAAAAAAGAAAACGAGGGAAAACAGAGAGAACGGACCTCTTACGCTCATGGCATTTAACTTATAAAAGCCGAAGAAGAAAGGCATTTAAACTT
>NC_087212.1:3817889-3830389 GCF_015104395.2 Macrobrachium nipponense
AATGTGATCAGACTAGAGACGCTAAAGATGACGTATACAATAAGTATGTAGGCTAAGATAACATGCCGTCACCTGTAGTCATTCAATTGTTATAAACATTAGTCCCAAGCTCCCTGCTTGAGACAACTACCGCCTACGTGATCTGTAGCGTCTCATTTGATTGTTGTGTTCTTATGAAACTATGTCATTTGTATGTATGTTCATATGTTCGAAACTACTGTCTGTTCCTTCATACTTGTAACAGAGATGGTAGACGAGCAGAACAGAGTTAGCTATCGTCATTAGAAGACCTGTACCTCTTTACCTAAGCTTTATCATGTAGAGGGAATAGGATTAGCCATCATCATTGGCAGAAGCGATCAAGCTATCGTTATTAGAAGACTTGTACAATCATACCTGATCTTCACCATGTAAAACTTCAGAAGAATATATAATTTTTTTTATACTTAGTGTTTTCTACAAGAACCTCACCGAACCATGAGTTTAACACTCGTCGTAAAGATAATTACCGACTTCGTAAGTGATCTACAAAACCCCAGACACGCATTGAAGATGGAAGTGCAATACCAACCGACTTAGCGTATAGATTATCGCAAAGTCTAACATTACCTCATAGGGCGCCTTATCATACAAGGCACAAGCCCTAATATTGGTGGGCCAGCGTACCAGAAGAACTCTACAACGTCCTACGAAGGGAAAAAACCAGAATAATAAATCATGTATCATAAGAAGTCAACGACGACGAAGCAGCAGATTCTTCAAGCAACAATAGTATCATCGTTAGGTGAGCGACTTCAGAAAACAAAAAAGAACTTTTCAACGACGACGAAAGCAACAGATTCTTCAAGCGACTTAGTATCATCGTTAGTGAATAATTCTTCAAGAAACAAAAACCGGACGGTGTCCTTTTCCTACGACAACGCAAGCTTCGTCTCTCATTAGAATCAGTTCAAGAAAAAACATCGTTAGTGAGCGTTTCCGCGGCACTCCAAGAAACAAACTGAACGCGTCTGCAGCATCGGATCTTTCAAGGGCTCGAATCATCGAAACAACGCGCACGGGGAAACTGAAGCCAAACCAGGTCATCCGCTAAATAGAGAAGGAGGACCAAGGCCGTGTGTCGTTATCGGAACACCGTGACTTCCCACAAAAGCAAGCTAAGTACATTTTTTATTCATGTTTTGGAGTAACTTTGAGTGTTTCCTTTGCAGGTCGAATTTCGTTATTCCTGTGGCTGAAGTTACGAGACATTCTTAATCTTACTTTTTTACAGAAATTATCTACATCATTGAGATTTCGCTACTGCGAGTTTTTTATCTTTGAGTGTCTGTTTCCAGAAGTTCTACTGAAAATATCATAATCATATACTATGTTTATTTTATCATTTTGGGTGATTATTAATCCCTTACGTAACAAATCATATTAAACAGTGAATATGCGTTTACGCAGTGGACGTCTGTATTTATACAGATGCATGGATAGGGTTCGTTAAGCACCGTAGTAGATTAGAAAACACACAAAAAACAAGTGGAACACCCGTACTAATCTATATACATTAGAGGTAACACTATTTTCGGGTCATGCAATAAATGCTCCTTTGCAAAGTCCCGATCGCAGTTTTAGCCTTGAGTTTTTGAGTTATATAAAAATATCGAACCTCAATGACTCAACTTAACTTTAAAAAATATGGCTGGATTGCAAGGAATAACATGTCTGTAAAAAACTTTCATCAGGCTAAATGCGCTGACCAGGACCCCTCACTATTTCAAATTTTAGCAAAGAATGAAGTACAAACAGTTAATATTGAATGCAGTAGTAATAACTTGTCTTATTAGTAATCGCTCAGTTCCTAATAGTTCGTCATTCATTGCTTTATACGTAACCAGCAACACAATGCTAAAAACACACCACACAATACGTTGCCGATGGTAATAAAGAGAAGGATCCTAATTATTACAAAAAGAAATAGAAACAGTAGCCCGTTCAGAATCAAACAAGCAAACTCGGTGACTGTGTCACCTAGTCAAGCGGTCAAGGTTAGTTAAATCTGCCGATTGTTTCAAAGCGAAGCAAATTCCACACAATAAGCGACTCTAGCAGAGTGGGGAAAAAGCGATGTTGTTTCATACATGCCAATATCTTTTTGATTTAAAAAGGATTTTTCCTAGGAAACACACGACCGTATAAAGTAATCAGAGCAGGTTTTCGTTTTGTTTTAATACGTAAGTTATTATAAGTAGTGGTGGATAAAGCCCGACTGGTACGCGCCGTAAAAATTAGAATATCTTTTTTATTCCTTTAGTACACGTAATATCCTGATTTTATGGATCTCACGTCTGTTGTTCGAACTTCCCTAATGAGAAGTCCGGATAAGCGAGCGCTTACAGATACCTCTATAGTTATAAAAAACATTGATCTGTATCTAGTGTAATTGTAAGATATCCATCTAGGGATACACAAAATATTATCTTACATCCTGCAAAATAAGGCGTGTTTATCAAATGAAAATCCTATAAACCTTCAAACATATTGAAATCCGTTTGAACAAAAAAAAAGAGACAGTTAATCAAATAATAACTTATATAGAGGAACTATACATTTGTCTCATAAATCGTAACATTGTTCAAATGACCCAACAGAATTCTCCCACAACCGCAGTCGCACTTTGCACGCAAAATCTCGAGAAGCATGCACCCTCGAATGTCTTAGTGCGTGTAAAAAAGACTTTGCTGGGAAATGAAATTTTAATCCTTCCCGACACTGAAATATAACGATTTCCGCGAACAAAGCCCTAAAGTATACATATCGTGGATACGGAAGTTATAAATATCGCATTTTTTATTGTTGCTAATTTTTAATCACGCCCAACCAGTCGTGGATGAATCTCTCTGATAATCTATCTAAAGTAATATCCGTAAAGTCATTCAAGCAGAGGTGATTCAGCAGAAATTTTTTTTATCTTTTACCTGAATACCAGGAAGTTTCTCCACTAGCGAGTGATCTCTGGAAAAAAACGGATGTAATTTAACACAAAAACCACGGTCTAAGGACAAACTAAAGCTATTTACGTACCTTCGTATAGACTCTCACTGAAATTTCAAAATAGAGGTAAATGACGCAGTTGAAAAATGTTAGTAATAGGAGCCATTAGGAAATCAAATAAGCCCATATAATTTTTCCCTCAAACGTCATGCCATAAAAGATCGGACTTGCCGTATCTACGTAGATTTCTGTCGCTTAAACAAGAAACGACTCCCGATAGTTTCCAGTGCCATGTACCGACGACATCTTATCTCTGTTAGGTTAGAATAAGTTTTTTTTTTTTTTTTTCACCAACTTGGACTTACTTAAAAGCTTTTACCAGATACCATTACCTAAGTGATTGTACCTCATACTCCGTTTTCAGCACACTCAGGGGACATTATCAATTTTTTTACGTATGCCTCCGGCTTACGTTGCGCCCCAATTACAATATAGTGTTTGGAGACTTTTAGGGGATACCCTACATGCCTATTGGTTGGTCTTATAATCTTTTCTAATACCTTAGAAGTACATTCACATAAACTAGAGCTAGTGCTACAGAGACAAAGACAAATAATCTCAGAGTAAAATATCTAAAGTTTGAGTTTTAAAAAAACCGAAACATGTTTATCTAGGTTTTATGTGTCTAGTCAAGGTCTTAAAAAGTAGTCCATGGTAAGGTTGTCGGCTATTCATAACTTTCCGGTACTTATTAACGTAAAAGGGGGATACAGCACTTTTGCGCTGTAGTGGGTATTACAATCGTATGTAAATATGTAACTCTTCAATCATGACAGCTCCTTTAACAGATCTTACGAAGAAGGGCGTAGATTTATTATGGTCTAAAAAGCATCAACAGGCGTTCGATATCTTAAAAGCGGAATAATGCAGCTCACCTAACTTAAAAAATCCCTGATTTAAATAAGGAATTTTTTTTTATTGCGACAGACGCCTCAGAGCAAGGGGTAAGAGGGTATTAGCTTTCAGTAATATGTAAAAAAACACAGTTCTTTCCTATAGCTTTTTTATTCACGTAAACTAAAGCCCTCTGAAAGTAAATATGCAGTAAAAAGCAAGGAAGGGCTAGGTATCGTTAACTCACTAGTACATTTTAAGTTCATAATCTATGGCTATCCTGATAAAGTCCTTACTGAACATGAGTCCTTTACCGAGTTTTTCAAAGGCTTTAATCACAGTCAGGAACTCGGTGACAATGATCATTCAGGTGTTTGGAGCCAAGATAAGATATTCTACCTGGGAAAGCAAATATCATAGCTGACGCATTATCCCGCAATCCCGCACCATACTGCAAAGAGCCATTAATTGGACTAAAAGATATAGAAAACATCCGTGCCTATGTTAAAAACCGTATCTAAACAAGAAAATTCCTTAACCCAAGAGATCGCGACCATTGAATATCTGGGTTGGAGCGCAGAACTGTTACAAACTGAACAAAGCAAGAGTCAACAGACATAACCCAAACAATAAACATTTCGAACGGAAACAGGGTCAGCGGCTAAGCAAAAAACAATAAACACTTCGAGCAGAAACCCTAAAGCAAAAATATATTTAAAGTATGTGTATCAGAATAATGTAATCAAATGTAATATTATATGTAGGTCCGTGACGAGGAAAACCCGAAGAACACAGCAGATGACTAACGACCAGGTAGTAGTAATAATCTCTTTCATACCAATCGTCATAAACTGGTTGCATTCCGTCATCCAGGGTTTCCCTACTATGTCACAGAAAGCCGAATCACTGTTTTACTGGCCTACAATGCTTACAGATATAAAAAGCACATAACTAATTGTAACACGTGTCATGAAAACAGGGATACACTAAGACGCCTGTCAGTTTAGGAGCCTATCCTGTGCCAAATCAATCCTTGAAAGAATATACGTAGAATTAATTAACAGAATTACAAGTCTGACAGAGGAATAACTTCTTAGTGTTAATAGTTCCTTGACACGTTATATAAGAATTAATAGCACTAAAAACAAACACCTGCAATTGAGTGCGTTAGGAATATTTATGAGTGCTAAATCAGTAAACATGGAATTCAACACATGATAATCTGTGACTCGGGTGGTGTAAATCAATAATAATCTCCTTAACACGTTGTGTGAATTCCTTTCATTAAGAAAACCAATAATATATTTTATCACCCAGAGTCAATCGGTTTGGTAGAATAACTGATAATTAAATAGGAAGTGTCAATGTCTTAACGAGTTACGAACTCGTGATATTGGATCCAAACTGGATTATAGCGGTTCTCGCGGTTTTAAATACCTTTACCTCATTTTATATCTTGTATCTATAGAATTGATGCCGCAAGTAGCCTTATACGGTACGCCGCTAGAACACTTTTCCCACATATTCAAGCCAACCATTAATTTATCAAATATATATAAAAAATATATAAATAATAAATATAAAAAAATAACAAAATAAATATGGATACAAGTGGAGTCAATATAATACACTCCGTAAGAAGTCGGAAGGGTTACAAATTATAATAAAAAAGGAATCACGATAAAATCAATAAGCAAAACGTAACCATAGATAATTAAATATCCAAATATATATGCGTAAAGATTTGAACTCTAACTTAACGCTTTAGTAATGACAAATAAGCTAAAAGTTCAAACACATATCCAAAATCTACTGACATATTGTCTGTCCCGGTGATTTATATTCGTAGTCAATGAAAAAAAAAAAAAAATAATAATAAATAAATAAATAAATAAATAAAATAAAATAAAAGAGATTTTAAAGTCAGGAAGTCTAGAAGTGAAAATGTTATCTATGAAATAATCCTATATGAATCTTATACAGGGCTAATAATATATATAGAATTTGTATGGAAACCTTTTTCATTAGTTGAATAAGGAATATTTAATTTAACATAATTCCAACATGAAACTAATATATTGTTCAATTTTGGTACTGTTTTTTTTTTTTCAGACATTCCTCTCATGTGGGTCGAGTATTAAAAAACAAAAAATTTATCCTAAAGTCGTATCTCTTACAGCAAGAACGTAACTCTTAAGCTGGTGACGACGCATCAGTTCTAGAAGGTCTGTCGCGTTTGCCGTCAGTCAGCAGTGATTCCTTTAACCTCAAATATCTGCTTGCACAGGCTTCATCTTGCGCTTGCAAAGCAGATTGACTGGAGAAAGGAATGCTTAGTTCATGAACTTCACATGTGGTTCATAGGTCACATGACAGGCCACATAACATATTCTTATCCGTGTGTGTAATGCAATTAGTTAAGGACTTGCAATCATTTTAAAATTAATGAACAAAATAAGCAAATAGAATTTCTATAACAACAAAATGAATTAATTTTTTTTCTGAACCTCATAGACATTTAGAAGTATCAAGATGTATATATGAAAATATTTACTTGCAACATTAGCCTATTACAATTCAAGTAAAACATTCATGGAAAATGTCACATTTTCTTGAAAAAACCCAAAGTTTATTTAGAAATTAGTTACATAGTGGGTTTTTTTTTCGTTGCATCTTCCTACCTATTAATAAAGTTTTTAAAATTAACCTCAGAGGATGCGCGCTGAGAAAATTGAATATGAAACTTTTGTTAGGGCACATAGGATTAGATTTTATCACAACTTAATTTCAGTTAGCTAGAGAAATACAGAATCATGATTAATCTTCTCTTTGACTCTTATGTTTGCTGGCAATCTTACAAATAGCTCCGTTTCACACTTCTTTGTCTAGTAACTTACTACCAGTAATATCGAATTTTCATTTCTTGGGATTCGTATTGAATATCTGTTTATTTTTTATAATTATGGATATTTTTTACAGTCCTCATAGACCTGGATAGGTTCACTCATTGTTAATGCCATGGATAAAAAAGTTTGTACAGCGGACTCTTTTGAATTCCGAAATATCAGCGAATTCATGTGGGTTAAGTCTGGTCTAAATGGCTCTCTCCCCTCCCGTATTTGGATGTCGTCTGAATTTACTTTGCCCTTGTGACAAGTATATTTCCCTTGCAGGCTGATTAATGGAACCTGGTTACAGTATCCTGCAGTACTCGAGAGTTTTCACATCGCAACGTTCAAAAAAATCGTTCGTCGCAGCGGACGGCTACAGTCAAGTAACAACCGCCTACAATGTGAAAGGAATTTCATGGACTTCTTCGACCGACACCGTATCTCGTCGTTTAATTCTCGTTTTAATGCGGAACGCTCCGGCGGCCTGTCGGAATCGACTACAATAAGGGACATACTTCCGACAATTACGACCCGAAGGATATTCAACTCTACTTTGCTGGCGAAGGACTCGTGCTGGGATGATCTATTCATCGCGAACGTAATCGTGTAGCTTAGGATGCAGAGAATAAGTATGAGCGCAAAATAGAACGTTGGACCCGCCCAGGCAAATTTTTGCCCCTTGTTTAACCAATGAAAAAGGCCGTTTCATTTGGCTAAAGGTGGTTGTCTGGAACTGTGTAATGGACGAAAAGTGGTTCGAAAGCTAGTTAAAAGTGAAGTAGTATAACCTTGGTCATGTATCCTATATATATTGATCTATAAATTGTCATAAATAACAGAGTCGAAATATATTTTTTGCGTGTACGCACTAGGAATATATATATAAATGATCATAAATAACAGAATCTAAATATATCTTTGCGTGTACGCAATAGGAATCTATTTAAAGTGCACATATATTAATCATAATTATATGAATCCATATACATATGTATAAAACATTCAGGTAGCCTATAATCAATCTGTTACCTTTTATCTTACCAACCAATATCTGCAGTTATTTATGAGTTAGTATATGAATTAATGAATCAGATATATAACATTTAGCATAAAAATCAACGAATCAATCAGCATAAACATTAATAATTTTATCAATTCATATATGAAATTTTTTATCAGTTAAAATATGATTTTTATCATGTTAATCTTCATTCTATGCAATTGTCAAAGTACATTAGTATTTTCTGTAGCATAAGTATCTTAAAGAGATGAAGTGAAAAACCTGTATCAGTATATATCACGTGATCACTATTATTTACCAATATCATTGTTTTATATTTTATTACTTGAATCAATTCATGTACACAATGAATTTTTATTTACTAATATTCACATAGTGTCTGTATCACACTCCTATAAGTCTAATGCAAGTTAAGTTTGAGTAATATTCAGTAGTTTGGTTTTGGTAGCTGACCGAGCTAATGTAAGTGTTTACATAATAAAAATATGGAATGTTAGTCCATATATATAAAAAGATTGCTTGCAGGAATGTGATCAGACTAGAGACGCTAAAGATGACGTATACAATAAGTATGTAGGCTAAGATAACATGCCGTCACCTGTAGTCATTCAATTGTTTATAAACATTAGTCCAAGCTCCCTGCTTGAGACAACTACCCGCCTACGTGATCTGTAGCGTGCTCATTTGATTGTGTGTTCGTATGAAACTATGTCATTTGTATGTATGTTCATATGTTCGAACTACTGTCTGTTCCTTCATAACTTGTAACAGAGATGGTAGACGAGCGAACAGAGTTAGCTATCGTCATTAGAAGACCTGTACCTCTTTACCTAAGCTTTATCATGTAGAGGAATAGGATTTAGCCATCATCATTGGCAGAAGCGATCAAGCTATCGTTATTAGAAGACTTGTACAATCATACCTGATCTTCACCATGTAAAACTTCAGAAGAATATATAACTTTTTTATACTTAGTGTTTTCTACAAGAACCTCACCGAACCATGAGTTTAACAGCTTCGTCGTAAAGATAATACCGACTTCGTAAGTGATCTACAAAACCCCAGACACTCCATTGAAGATGGAAGTGCAATACCAACCGACTTAGCGTATAGATTATCGCAAGTCTAAACATTACCTCATAGGGCGCCATCATACAAGGCACAAGCCCTAATATATATATATAGATATATATATTATATATATATATAGATAATGATATATATATATATATATATATATAATATATAAATTATACACGTTCTCATTAAGCAGTAAAATAGCTCAAAAGCAGTAATTCATCAGTTTTGACATTTAAAAAGGAAAATGCCATTAATCTCAGCCTAAAAACCAAATATATCAGTTTCAACCACCAAATCAAAATCTTTCTGACAATTTTAAACTGGAATTAGGAAAAAACACATCGAGTTCAGCTTTATGAAAACACTCGTTGCTTGAGTTCAAAACGCGTAAATATTATAATCCAAACATACCCAGTTCATTAACCAAGTTTTTTACACGCACACATTAATGAAGAAAGCCAAGGCTTGAAAGTTGAAGGACATTCACACATATGCATAGAGGTAATTCTAAAATTAATCATAAAAAGAAATAAATATTATGAACTACCCACCGTTTTTTCTTTGCAATCTATTCAAAATTTCTTAAACGAAAATATAGACACATCATAGCATCATACGTACACAATGAACGAATAAAATACATACAACACATACTCAAACCATTAACGCATTGACTGCAGCATCACCATTTGTTCCTCTACTCTCATTTGCAAAAAAAAGAAAAAAAAAAAAAAAATTTCCGTCTTCTATTTGTAGTCCTGTTATTCTCTCTCTCTCTCTCTCTCTCTCTCTCTCTCTCTCTCTCTCGTCTCTCTCTCTCTCTCTCTCTCTTTCTGTGCTCGGTGACGTCGCCTCTGCTTTTATAAATACCTGAAGAGCGAGGCGGAGTTCAATTAGCAGTTTTGCATGGCACACAGTGAATGATCAAAATGAGGACTTGAGAGAGAGAGAGAGAGAGAGCTGCTGGGAGCATTGTTTTTTCCCAGAACAAAATTTTGCCCGGAGGGGGGGGGGGGGGGGGGGCGGGGGGGCGGGATCCAGAAAGGTCCACCAGCAGGGCGCACACAAAAATAAACATACCGACAGTTACTGATCATGTTCTTTATCTGATGGAAAAATTGGAATGGCCCGATGCAGCAGCAGCGGAGGCGCTTTTGTTTTACAATCTCTCTCTCTCTTGTTGGTGGCTGCTGATGGAAATGGGGACGATTCTATTTGAATTCATATGGCAAACGCCAAACAAGGATCCAAATGACAATGGCAAAGATCTATATATATATATATATATATATATATATATATATATATATATATATATATATATAGATATATATATATATATATATTTATACATACATACAATATCAGTGAGGTTGTCTGCTAATTTTAAACGACGAGACACACTACGAGTGAAAATGTCTTCTAATAGTGCTACAATAACTTAGTAAAACAGCAGAGATACTAGTTTTCAGTTTTTCGTAAAAGACAACTATTGTCAAGGCTTTGTCTGGTCCGTCCGCACTTTTTCTGTCCGCCTCAGATCTTAAAAATTACTGAGGCGACAGAGCTGCAAATGGTATGTTGGTCATCCACTCTCCAATCATCAAATATACTAAATTGCAGCCCTTTATCTAGGTTAAGGTTCAAGGCCACCGCCAAACCGTGACTGAGTTACTGGTATTTTCACATGATCGTTGGCAGCGGAATGAGCAACCGATTACGTAATTACACCTCCCTGAATTACGCCCTTTCAATTCAAAAAAGGCAGAAAAATACATAAAAAACAAAAGTCGAAATTCAAATTCTGATTCTCAGATTATGGACAGCTCTGCCTAGCACAAAGGCAATCTGCAGGTGACTGATTACAATTACGTCATTACACCTCACTGATTTACACCTTATCAATTCAAAAAGGCAAACAAATAAAAAAAAAATATATAAAAAAGACAGAAAATCCAACTTCAACTACATCGACCTCAGATTATGGACACCACCACCTGGCACTACAGTTTCACAACTGCGTGACTGAATCTTGTTACTCTGACTGACAGGTGAAAAAATCGCAATGGAAAACCGCACGAACAATCTCTCTCGATCAAACATGCCTGTCAAATTCTGACTTCGCACAGGTATTTCTGGAAGTTTTAAGGACGAGGTAAACTAGACACTAATTGAAAGGGACGAAGGAGCTCGGTAAAACAGACATCAATTGAAATATAGTAAAAAAAAAAAAAAAAAGGCATAATAGTATACAACTGAAGAGGTGAAGGAAATCCAGTAAATCAGACATCAGATAAGACTCAGAAGTCCGGTAAAATAGACATCGACAGAAAAGTAAAAATAGAATCGATAAAAATGGTCAGGCAGACATCAACAGAAAATGAAAAAGAAGTCCGGTAAAATAGGTATCGACAGAAAAGGTAAAATAGACATCACTTGAAAAGGGCAAAGAAATCAGGTTAACTTGGTCAATTAAAAAGGGAAAGGAGGCCAGTGAGACATACTTCAGTTAAACAGTAAAAGAATAAACCAGTTAAAATTCTCATCAATTAAAATGAAAAAAAATAAAAAATAAAATCCCAGGAAAATGAACACCAATTGAAACGGACAGAGAGAGAGAGAGAGAGAGAGAGAGAGAGAGAGAGAGAGAGAGAGAGAGAGAGAGAGAGAGAGAGAGAGAGAGAGAGAAGTCCCGTAAGTGAATCTCTCATCGCTAATTGCCTATGTTGTTCGGTGTCATTAAAGAAGTTAATTGCTCACCTTGTGGGCCTCCCCTTTCCATGTTTTTCTTCCGGAAGTTAATAACCTTGGTACAAAGGCTCCCTCCCCGACCTCCCCCCCTCCCCCCCAACATTCCTTCTCCTGAGAACTTTAGGCCTCCACTACCCATCTCCTCCTAACCACCCTACCTCCTCCCTATCCCAAGGGGGTCTTACCATCTACTATCCCAAAGGGGTCTTACCATCCACATCCCAAGAGGGATGATCTCAAGGAGGATCTTGTCATCCATGATCTCAAGGGGGTCTTGCCATCCATGATCTCAAGAGGGTCTTACCATCCCGCTATCCCAATGGGTCTTACCACCCTCTTTCCCAAAGGGGGTCTTACCATCACCCATCCCAAGGGGGTCTTACCATCCGACATCCAAAGCACCCCGGCCAACCCCTACAATTAAATGGCCAGCAGCTAATTAAGACTCCACACAGGGACCCTTTTCCTTAGCAGGGACTAATGGGTTAGGCGTTCATGACCCCTGAATAATAACTTTTGACAGCAAATCAATTCCTGGGAGAGAGGAATTTTCAATGCCAATATATGGAAAGAAAGCGGGCATCGATATCAAAGTCAAACTAAATAAGTTTTGGTAGTTATACAAAAAAAAACGTGCATATAAAAACAGACGAGATACTTTACAGATCAGATCCAGTTTAGAGTTTGATAACAACAATACTAAATAACTATGTCAAGGGAGAATTCCTTGCCAATTCAAACGAAAACGATTACACGCATATTATTTATATACGGTCAAGCATCTCTATGTATATATATGCACGCGTATTCCTGCATCTAATACATAATTCTAGAAAGGTAAAGTCGCTTTAGAAATAAATTCACAACACAAATACACGTGA
>NC_087212.1:3834008-3849008 GCF_015104395.2 Macrobrachium nipponense
TTCTCGTGTTGTTTATCTCCCAAGATTTCTCTCTCTCTCTCTCTCTCTCTCTCTCTCTCTCTCTCTCTCTCTATTTTGCTTTACCGTCTTTTATTGCATTTATTTTTAGAACTCCTGTATTCGACATTTATCGTAATTTAGCTCTGCATGAGGCAAGCACACACAAACAAAATTCTCTCTCTCTCTCTCTCTCTCTCTCTCTCTCTCTCTCTCTCTCTCTCTCTCTCTGTATATTTCTTTACCGTCTTATTGCATTTATTTTTGGAACGCCTGTATTCGACATTATCGTATTTTAGCACCTGCATGAGACAATCGCACATAACAAAATTCTCTCCCTCTCAGAATAATTCATTGTCATCTTTCTCTATCTATCTCTCAGTGCCGACGGTGCACCTCACGTGGTGCTCTGTTGGCATTACTTTTGGGGGTCGTTGCAGCGTCTCCCTTCCACGACCCCCCCTCTAGCTACAATCCCTTTCATTCCTTTTGCTGTACCTCCGTTCATATTCTCCTTCTTCTCCTTTCGTGACTTTCCACCATCCTCTCTATCACTTGTTTCAGAGTTTGTCCCCTTATTACACCTTTCAATTTCCCTTGCTGCGGTAATTGACTTCATAGTTCCCAGCGCTTGGCCTTTGGCCTAAATTCATTTATATTATTTTATATTACATGCATTAATATATATATTACTTGAATTATTTTATATTACATGCATTGCTGATTGACTGGTTTATATTTACTCAAATGAAAGAGTTGCAAATGAATATGCATCTAATCTGGCGACACTAAGACATTTAATGTTATAGTAAATTGATTTTCGAATCTATTAATACTTTGTTAGTCTGGTAACTTTAACTGTTTCGTGGAATTCCCATGGGTTCCCTTGCAGGTCCCGGGTTCTTCAGATTCCACGTCCACCAGTGGGACGTTAGTTTTATTACTGTTTTATGCCAGATGCCTAAAATATTTTGCCGATATAAATGTATTGTTAAATTCTCGTGTAATAGTATAAGTTGTTATGAGGAGTCGATGTAATGTATAGAATAATTGGATGGGCCTTTATTATATATGTGTGTGTGTACGTATATATGTGTAAGCCATCAGAGTACCGTCCGTCAGTTTATGTGTGGGGGGGCGGTTATATGAAAGCTATCTCGCTCCACCCATGAAAAGGGCACGGTATACCAAGGGCAGAATTCATTTCCCTTCTCGTTCTAAAATGTAGTATCCATCATTTTAATTGTCAGTATCCATTTTCCTTCCTTTTTTTTTTATTAATAAATATTTTTTCTTGCGTTGCTGGTATTAGAAGTGTACTTGATTTGTGATGTTCAGTATTAACGTTTTCTTGATCTTTTTTCTTATTAACTAAACCCTATTTCCTCATAAGTATTTTCTCTTCGTCTTTGAGTTGATTTTCTTTATAAGAATAAATGCTTCATCTTCGTATACTGTATTTTATATTCTCTACATTTTATCTAAAAAAAAATTTCCCGTATATTTTTATGCTGAATTGAATTTCAGTATTGTCTTTACTGTAGGTGGTATACTCTCTCTCTCTCTCTCTCTCTCTCTCTCTCTCTCTCTCTCTCTCTCTCTCTCTCACTTTCCAATTTCCTTTGAATTTGTTCTTTCGACCTTTTATTTTGTTTATTAATTCGGAAATGACATTATTTTATTTTCTGTTGATGGTATACACACACACTCTCTCTCTCTCTCTCTCTCTCTCTCTCTCTCTCTCTCTCTCTCTCTCTCTCTCTCTCTCTCTCTCTATATATATATATATATATATATATATATATATATATATATCTGGTAAAAAAAAGGGGCAAATGCTTTTTAACGTAGATAAGTGTAAAGTGTTACAAATAGGAACAAACAACCCTCATGCCAGCTACATGCTGCTTGGGAATGACATAAATAGTGTAGAACAAGAGGAGGACCTTGGGGTCATTATCACCAAGGACTTAAAATCCACAAAACCGTGCATAAAAGCAGAAAAGAAGGCACAGAAACTAGGAAACTGTGCTGCAGCTCCAAACATCAATAGTTAGACCCCATCTTGAATATGCAGTACAGTTTTGGTCACCAACACTAAGAAAAGACATAAATAGATTAGAACGAGTACAAGCAAGAGCCCCAAAGTTAATTCCATCCATCAGGCAAATAGGTTACCAAAGACGACTAGAGAGCCTGAACATGTATGGCTTAGAAACACGACGATTGCGATGACAACTAATAGAAACATTCAAAATACTGAAAGGCATAACAAAAGTAGACGGTAACCTATTTACATTAAACGAAAACCAGACAAGAAATAATGGATAGAGACTAGAACTGAAGAGATACAACACATCCCATTGTGGGAACTTCTTTACATACAAGATATGTGACACATGGAATAAACTGCCACCAGAAGTTGTAAACGGCAACAGTGTGGAAGAAGAGTTTAAAAGAAAGCTAGACAAAATCAATAGGACACTGTGAATGCACAGTAAAACCTGCTCCTACAGATAAGTGAGCACACGATGTCTCCTCTTAGGATGGACTAACAAGTCTTTGAGACATCCTAATCCTTGTAACTCCTCGTAACTCTGTGTATCTTCCGGTAAATTTGTTCTTAATTTGTTATTTAAGTTTATTTTGATTAATTTCAAGACTCCTACATTGTTTAAAATATGCCTCATGTATTATTTTATTTATTTATTTATTTGTTTGTTTATTTATTTATTTATTTATTTTTAACGGATGAATTGAAATGTATGTCACCCGTACTGTAAAAGTTGGTACTTACCAAATGCCCTCCGATGTTCAAATTTTCTCTTTCACATTCACGTAAAACATATCTCCCGTTCCGGATGCATTTTTATCATCGAATACTTTTTTCCATTTATTTATTTTTATGCTTCCTCCATTTTTTATTGCGAGGGAAAGGCAGCGAAAAGACCCAACGGAAAACAGAATAAAAATGGTGTTTAGAAATGACGGTATTGCCTCAGCTGCCAGGGGGTACTTTTTTTTTTAATCATTATTTTATGTATTTTTCATTTATTTTTATTTTGAGACTGGAGGCTTTTTTTCTTATTAATATTCATAATATAGTGAGACTTTCTTCTTGACAATATTGAAAATATAAGATGATTTTCCTCTTAATATTATTGAAAATATAAGGAGACTTCCTTTTTAATATTATTAAAAATATATAAAGAGACCTTAATAATACTGAAAATATAAGGAGACTTTCTTCTTAATAATATTGAAAATATAAGGAGACTTTCTTCTTGATAATATTGAAAATATAAGGAGACTTTCTTCTAAATAACATTTAAAATATAAGGAGACTTTCTTCTAAATAACATTTAAAATATAAGGAGACTTTCTTCTTAATAATATTGAAAATATATAAAGAGACTTTCTTAATATTAATGAAAATATAAGGAGACTTTCTTCTTAACAATATTGAAAATATAATATTCTCTACAAGGTAGTTTCCGTAGAACAGTGTCTATGTATGCATTAGTTTAATGAAAAACAAAGCTGAAGTTATAAACACATTATACAGTCCGGCGGCCTTGAAATCCGCCTCACCATCTAGAGGAGCCGTATTTGGACCTCCTGTCTGATTTGGAAGTTGAATGATTCAAACTGTTCCATGGCGTGTATACTGTCATGGCGTCGGGTTATATCTTTAGCAATTGGCTAAAGCAGAGAACAACTGCTTTGTTTGTAAAGGGCTTTAGGTACCTTAAGTAGTCTTAAAAAGGCAAAGGTCTGGTCGTATCTAGCCTGAAATAAAACATGAATGAAAAAGAACCTAATTGAGAATGTATAATCAAAGACTTGATGAATAAACAAAAGCCGTAAGTGTGTGTATTAATATAAGAACTGCAGGGGTAAAAAATTCATAGTACTGTAAAATACAAAGACATTAACTGACATTCGATGCAATAGCTTGAATTGCACATCGGAAAGACAGGTTTCAAGTAGCTTGGATGTATATAGGAGTAACACTATAAACAAAATAGTTGTGAAATTGGAGACACTAATAGAATAAGGGTGAAGTGCAAATATTCCATAGGGAACCACTTAACCTTCTTCATGCTTCCTGGGTCCTCCTCCTCCTCCTCCTCCTCCTCCTCCTCGAGCCACTTTTCCTGAAGTCCTTCCTCTCCTATGTTTACACTTAACGTAGGAAACATAGGAGACTCAACATGTGTTATTAATATCCTCAAGCGAGCCACTGGTACCTAAAGAAGCACGGGAAGAATGAGAAAGTTTCCACTCCCCCCCCCCCCCGCCCCCCCCCCCCCCCCCTTCACCGTCCCCACTGGGTAGGGATATATATATATACGTCCTGCCCTATTGAGGATAGAAGGAAGGCTTGTACCCCAAGTGCCCTCGAGAGAAAGGGGGCACAAATGGCATCTGCACAAAAGGGCGGCGGCGAAACTGGTGCCATTTTTAAAACGTTATCATTATCATCATCATCGTGCGAGACGGGATTTTAATTTGTTTGATTTATTCTCTCTCTCTCTCTCTCTCTCTCTCTCTCTCTCTCTCTCTCTCTCTCTCTCTCTATTCAAAATATTTGTAACTTTTCCCTCATGTGAGGAGTGTTGAAATGCTCTCTTATTTCATTTCACGATACAGAAAAACAATTGTAAATATTCTTTTATTTTTAATCTGCTCCCTGATGTATTTCTGTCATTACCCTCATGTTTTTCTCTATTCCCTATTGCATCCCAGGTCTCATCCAAAGACTGATGTACATTTGTGATATTAATCCACTCTTTATTCATTGTCTTCACTTCCTGAGATGTGTCTTCGAAAACTGGAAATTTATTTCGACACTTCTAAAACTCGAAATACATTTCGACTTTCTGCTCCATTAAGCTTTCGGTGTTTATCTCCAAGAAGTTTCACTGTATTGAATATAGATACTTTCTTTTATTATATATATTATAAGTGTTCAAACTTTCTCTCGTTTATTAGCCAAACTAGAAGAAATAAGAAGAATTACGTATACTGGTTTTAAACAGTCAGATTAAGATATATTTTTTTCTCAGAACCCCAGACAGAACAAAGATAAAATCTAAAAGAATAATAAGAAAGCAAAACATATATATATATATATATATATATAGTATATATATATATATATATATATCTATATATATATATATATATATATATATTGTGATGTTGGCATGTTGATCTAGTTCCCTTGACGAACAAGAGTACAGCAGAAAATTTTCATGAAGTAGCCTTGTTTCAACTTCGGCAAAACGAAGGAGATAAAAAAGCTTTTTGGAAAAGAAAAAAAAAGTCTTTTGAAAACCCCTTTCACAATTTTTCGAAACCAAAAAAAAAAAGCGTCGATTTTTAAATAAAAAAAATTGCGAAACATGCAGACAGCAGCTCGCAGCTCTTCAAATAGTTGATTCTTCGCACTGGAGAAACCTGCTATATAGGTACTCTTGCTGGCGATTATTTCCAGGTCTTTCAGTTTTAAAATATCTCGGTAGTTTTGGCCTAACAGGCGAGGTAATGAGTTACTAGGTTTGATTATCCCATTAAAGTATTGGTTACTAAATTTAAGTATAGTAATTTTAGCTCAGAAGCTAGTAATGTTTTCCTCCAAATTACTGGCATCCCTTGGAAATTATATATATATATTATATATATATATATATATATATATATTATATATATATATATATATATATTATATCAGTCGATGCAAGTGAAGGACAATCCTTTATTCCCATTATTTGTACTTTATTGTCGCGAATACAAATAATGGGAATAAAGGATTGTCCTTCACCTTGCATCGACTGATGTCTACTGGTTGATAGAACCGCCTTCAATTTTAACTGTATATATATATATATATATATATATATATATATATATTTCCAAGGGATGCTAGTAATTTGGAAGAAACATTACTAGCTTCTGAGCTTATATATAGTATATATATATATATATATATATATATATATTATATATATATATTATATGTATGAGCATGCATTTATGTATGTATATATATATACATACATATATATATATATATATATATATATATATATATATATATATATATATATATATATACAGAGAGAGAGAGAGAGAGAGAGAGAGATAGAGAGAGAGAGATGTTTTTAAAACTCGAAGTTAGATTTCAACATTTTCTTTTTATGAATATATTTGTCGTCATAGAACTATGAATACGAAACACCTGTTTTGCATACTAAGGCGAGCCTGAGGAGTTCCCCAGAGAGAGAGAGAGAGAGAGAGAGAGAGAGAGGTGGTATTCCACGACTAGGCTACTTATTTTTAGGTCTTGGATCTGTCATCCACCGGGTTAGTAGTTTCTACCAGTGTCATCTGATATTTTTTACCTTCCCAGTTTGACGTCATATAAAGGAAAACAATAAAATGGTTGACATTCTTCACATTTCATTTTTGGATTGCCAATGGCACAGACTTGTTGAGTATTGGTATTTATTTATAGTTTGGAAAAGTGAATTCTCTCCTTCCTTGTGAGCATTTCAAAATGTTTCGTACATTTAATGCAGGTGAAATTTTTTTTTTATTTCGTCATTTTTGTGTCAATGGTGGTGTTATCCTGTATAGAAAACGGATCTTTGTAAATAGTGAGAAAATGAATTTCGTAAAAGATGTTTTCGATAATGAAGGTTTTCAGTTGAACGTCTTACAAGAAACAGTATGATATATTAAAAAATCAATCAGCATTGAGACCAAGAAAATCACTTGTCTGAAACTATTTTGCTGTACGATTAGCGACCGTAAATATATAGAAAACGAGAGATGTGCAATACCAGCACCTCTAGATCTTGGAGTGCATCGTCTGGTATTTGTTAATTTATTGTTTAATAATTTGGTCAGTTTGTCTGTTTTTCTAATAACTGATAAGTCTCTTTCTATATTTCCCTTCTACTTTCTGTTAGTTTTTTTCGAATGGACACCATAATATTCTTTGGGGGCTTGTATTTCAAGTCAGTGGCCCCTGTGGTGGGCTTGTTCCATATGAATAGGATTAATCTTCCGCATAATAATAATAGTAGTAGTAATAATAATTATAATTATATATTCTTTGGAAGCTTGAATTTCATGTCTGTGGCCCCTGTGGTGAACTTGTTCCATATGAAGAGGGTTCGTCTTCCGCATAATAATAATAATAATAATATAATAATAATAATAATAATAATAATAATAATAATAATAATAATAATAATAATAATAATATAATAATAATGATATATTCTTCGGAAGCTTGAATTGCAAGTCGATGATTCTTTAAGTGTGCTGGTTCAATAATAATAATAATAATAATAATAATAATAATAAGAAGAGAAAGTATCACTCATTGTGTCGCAATACCATGGGACACCAGAGTTGAAGAGAAAGAGAGGGAAAAATGGATAAGTATCAAGATCTGAAAAATGAAATAATAAGGATATGGGTATGCCAGTGGAAATCGTACCCATAATCATAGGAGCACTAGGCACGATCCCAAGATCCTGAAAAGGAATCTAGAAAAACTAGAGGCTGAAGTAGCTCCAGGACTCATGCAGAAGAGTGTGATCCTAGAAACGCGCACATAGTAAGAAAAGTGATGGACTCCTAAGGAGGCAGGATGCAACCCGGAACCCCACACTATAAATACCACCCAGTCGAATTGGAGGACTGTGATAGAGCAAAAAAAAAAAAAAAAAAAAAAAAAAATAATATAATAATAATAATAATAATATAATACCTTTTAATCGAGCACATGCGTGCGTACCTTATTAAACCTCATTGGTTCTAACAATTTTCTGCGTGTGTGCGCGTGCGTGTGTGTGTGTATGAAGGAATATGTCACCTTGTTTTTATATCTGCCGAGGACCCACATCCAGAAGTAATGAGACCGGTCCTTGTTTATATCGGAAACCAATACACAAGTTACGTACGACAACTGCCACGGCAAAAAGTTGACCGTCGTAGTTCACAGTTCGCGTGGAGAACTTAAATTGGGAGATTTTATTTATTTATTTATAACGACAAAGAAGGAGCGCTTCGGATATGATACTGTAGAAGTAGGCTTTTTATTTTATTATTTTTTTATTGATCCTCCTCCTCCTCCTCCTCCTCTTCCTCTTCTCTTCTTCGTCTTCTTCTTCTTCTTCTTCTTCTTCTTCTTCTTCGATATTTTTCATTATAATTTCCCAATATCCCTGTGTGGTGTAAACTGTCATTAAACGTTTCTTCTCAGAATTAAAGAGAGAGAGAGAGAGAGAGAGAGAGAGAGGAGGCGAACTTGTTACTTGGAATTCTTGTGCCCGTTTCTTTTTTTTTTATTATTATTATGATTTTCCCTGGTCCTTGTAATTTTCCAAATGCCCATGAAAGTGTAAATTAGTTTAGTATAAACATAGTCTTTCGTCTACATATCTTATTATTATTATTATTATTATTATTATTATTATTATTATTATTATTAAGTTCATTTTATTTTTCAGACGTTTCAGTAGTACTCGCTGTCATGTTCAAGGGATGAATGTCACTAGGGGAACATACATAGTATATATTTATACCCTATTATTATTATTATTATTATTATTATTATATATTATTAGAGGTAGTCATATATCCCTGAACGTGAAATAAACAAAGAAATAGATATGAGCTGAAGCCTATCAGTAATTAAAATATGAACCAAACAACAAACAGATAAATAACCTACTCGCAAGCAAACATGAGTCTAGGTTTGAGTAAATAAAAGTGACGAAAGCAAAGAAGCACGGTGCTTTGAAGCATCATTTAACCCCCATTCCCCCCCCAACCCCATCTTTAACAAGAGACCATTATGCATCTATGGATCCATGATTTCATAGACCATGATTGTCCTTCCATCTTGCCTCTTGCACGACGCCAGAGTGATATATTCCCGATACGCATCGAATTCTTTTAGCGGTGTAAAAGAGGGTGGAAGTGCCTATTTATCGCCTGTAATTTAGTGTTTTTTGTTGGGGGGGTGGCCAGGGGGGAGGCACCGAGGAGACGCCATTGTAGTGGGATATTAATGGTTCATTGAATGGCTATGAATAACCTCTTTAAGTCTGTCGAGGCATTTTTTTTATATATATAACAAGTTCTCTCTTTTTTCTTCTCTTCCTTCTCTCGTTTTTTTGCTGTTTATATCTATTGTATTTTATTGATTACAGATTTATTGATCGATGTATTAGGAATTTAGATATTGCTGGTTTTCATTGATGATGTATAAGCTATCCTACTGAATTATATACGTAATGAAATATCTCCGTGAATTACAGTTTAACCATCCAAATTTTTAAAAATTCCAAATTAAGGAAAAAAAATTACATGTAGAACTTTGGTTTCATATTAACAATACAAAAATTATCTTATTGAATTAAGCACGTAATAAGATTTTTTCATGTATTATAATTGTACCATTCCAAAATTTGCAATTCTAAAATGAGAAAAAAAACGGTTAAAGCATTAAAGCTTATATAAAAAAAACTAATTTGTTTTATTCTATTGTGTTGAATACACAGATGAAATTCGTTCCATTTTCTTGATCATTAACGAAAAACTACTCGTTCAGACTTATCAGATAATGATAAAAAAGCAAAAAAAACATCGATTTCTCCTTATTTCAACATTAGCAGAAAACTCCCCATTCAGACCTTTCGGCGTCTTGGAGATCTCTTTACGGCGCTTGTTTCGACGCATGCGCCGTTTGGTATCTGAGGCTTATCCGAAGTTCTTTGTTGTGGCAGCAGCGTCTTTAATCTCTCTCTCTCTCTCTCTCTCTCTCTCTCTCTCTCTCTCTCTCTAACCTTTTTCCTGTTCTTTGTTGTTGTAGCAGCAATTTTAAACTCTCTCTCTCTCTCTCTCTCTCTCTCTCTCTCTCTCTCTCTCTCTCTCTCTCTTTTGCTAGCCTTTTTCCTGTCCTTTGTTGTTGCAGCAATTTTAAAGTCTCTCTCTCTCTCTCTCTCTCTCTCTCTCTCTCTCTCTCTCTCTTCCATTCGAAGTTATACGGCTTTCTCAGATTGAATCTAAGATAGATCGTAATTAGTCCGGAGAAAAGTGGCCTTTTTTTTTTTTATTTTTTTTTTTTTTTATTTTTTTTTAATGGATAAAGGTCCAGCAACGAAGTCTTGATGAGAGGAACTTCGATAGGGAAGTTGGCGCTGTGTCTTGGGATAAGAGCCTGTTTAGATTTGATTTGCTGTTGGATAGATATTAGGATGGTTTGATTAAATTTTTGTTTGTTTATTTATTTTTTCGCTAATGGATCTCTCTCTCTCTCTCTCTCTCTCTACTCTCTCTCTCTCTCTCTCTCTCTCTCTATCTATATATATATATATATATATATATATATATATATATATATATATATATATATATATATTATACGACATACATAAAGCATAACATGCTAATGAATATATATATATCTCTCTCTCTCTCAGTATAATATATATATATATAATATATATGTGTGTGTGTGTGTGTGTGTGTGGTGTGTGTGTGTACGTAGGTATATATATTGTTTGTATACGCAGATACATGCAAGCATACATACATACATACATACATACACATACATATGTATATACTTGAGTATAGTAGCATATCAGTTTATTTTAACTGTGGCTTTTTTAACATTAAATGTTTTAATAATGTTTTATTTTTTATCACATTTAATTTTAAGACTGTCGACGATTGATTTTGTCTGTTCCGCTAGTATTCAAATTACCTTCTGTTATTTAATCAATATTTTGAACGAAGGCTGAATGCTTTATCTCAGTCTTTTGTTATTTAATCAGTATTTTGAACGAAGGCTGAATCCTTTATCTCAGTCTTTTGTTATTTCATCAATATTTTGAACGAAGGCTGAATTCTTTATTCTCATTCATCATATAAACAACATTCTTTCGCAGTCTCGTGAACTTACATTATGCTAATTACTTTTAGTTTATTTTTCGTATTATTGTATTTTTTGTAAACTTGACGTCAAGTCTGAGGATGCGGTGATGATGTAGTCTTTCTTAATCAGCATCTCGCCACGACATTTGACAAAGTTGGATTATGGATTGCGTCATATATCCAGGAAGTCTGGATATATGTAAATACAATAAATACGAATAGACGAATATAATGCTGTTAATAGCGTATAATTCCTGTTTAAGCATAAGAATATTTTAGATACTCGGGAACAGCCATGTGGTATTGCGTCATATATCTAGGGAGAGAGTGGATGCAGGATTAAATATAAGAAAATAGAAGTGTTGAAGATATATAAAAAATCATAAAATAATGCCAGATGGAGAGTGGATTAATAAGGTTTTAAGGATTAGTAAGGTTGAATCTTCCAAATATTTAGGAGCAGTGATAACCAATGCAGGTTTTCTTGCGTTGGACTTTAGTGAAAAAATGAAAAACGCTGAAACTATAGAAGTTCTTGTGTTGTCTTCGTGTACAAAAGGATATGAAACCGCCATTTGAGAATCAAGCTTTGAGAATACTTTTAGGAGCCAGATGAAAAGTTAGAGTTGAAAAGCGTTGCCGTAAGAGAAATTACGAGGATTCCATATGTAGATATAATAATAAAAATGATATTGAACTGGCTTGGACATGTCTATCGCATAAGTGAAATTTTACTGCTTAAGATCCATCAGTTTAGCCGAATGTAACATTAGAATTTTGTCACAGTGATATCAATCTAGTGTATGGTAAATGAGAGAGAGAGAGAGAGAGAGAGAGAGAGAGAAGGAGGAGGAGGAGGAGGAGGAGGAGGAGGAAAGTCCAGTGCTTGCCACTTTCCTACTCCATGTCACATTTCCCCCTTTTCGCGAGTTTTAAATTGTGTGGGTACTTCCTCTTTAGTCTCTCGCGAGTCGAGCTCGACGGGGTCAGTTCGTGACACTATGACAGCACCAGTGACGATGATGATGATGATTCTGTTGACACGAAGAATCGGGAGGAATCGAAAGGTCGTGAATGCTGAATACCAATGGCGCTGCCCTTGCTTTATTCGCGTACCTTACGTGGAAGCGTGGAAGGAAGGAAGGAAAGGACGCCGCTTTTGGTCCTTGTGTTATTCGTTGCTTCACGTACTTGGCGTGGAAGGAAGGACACCCGTTTCTGCCCTTCGCTGCTTACGTGCCTGTCGTGGAAGGACACCTGTTTCTGTCATTCGTTGCTTCACGTGCCTTGCGTGGAAAGACACCTGTTTCTGCCCTTAGTTGCTTAACGTGGAAGGACATCAATTTTGTGTCCATTTTTTCATTCAGAAGACGAAGGCAAATGACCTGACGAAGGAGGAACTAAGCGGGGGGTGGGGCGGTGTTAGAGACATGCTCTGGAGGTTTGCGTCTGCATGTGACAGGTCGTCCTTCGCTGTTCATTCACAGGTGGGGGAAGTGATGCCACCCGAACTGAATCTTAATTAGTAATGTGCTTATATAAGTTTGGCAAAGAAGTTCTGTAGTATTAGTATTTCCCCCGTAAAGCTATTAGTATTCAATTATCGTTCGCAGGTAGACGGTTTCTCACTGTAATGACTGATAATTAGATTGATGTCATTTCGATGGATTTTAGTTATGTGTTTTGAGGTCAGATATGTTTGTCCCCGGACATCTATCCTATCAGAGGGATTACCGAAGATCTGGTATTTTATACTGATACCCTTTACGTTAAAGCTAATTCCCTTTAACAAGATTGAGAGAGAGAGAGAGAGAGAGAGAGAGAGAGAGAGAGAGAGAGAGAGAGAGAGAGAGAGAGCACAGTTACTATCAAATTTAGATATCTTTCAGTCTATACCATTCAGAAAATTCCATAGTTCCCTCGATCATCTATGCCAGCGATGATTACTTTTGCTTTCAGAAATATTTCCCAAAATGAAATCGACAAGTTCGGGGGCCAAATAAGGTGCCCCTATTCTAGCGATGCCATCTGCTTCCGTGTAATCCCTCTGAAAAAGGTAATATATATTTTATGTGCTCTTCTTTGTGACCCCCACAAAAGCTCCGTTTAGACTCCCATCAAAAGCTTTGTATGATGAAGAAAGTGAAGAAAGGTCAATCAGACACGCCTGGTTTTTCGCCTTTTATATTTTTACCCTGATTATTATGGACCGTCTCTCGGCACCTTTAGCAGCGTTCTGTCGCGTGGACTGAAGGGACAATACAGTAGGCTTATTGAAAGCATCTCAGACGCCATTTTCTACCCCACCTTTTGTCCCCGTAATGGGGTGGTCTTCAAGGCAATTTGTGGAAGGAGAAGAAGCCTGTCGGGGCGCCTTCAGTATGAAGTGATTAATCAAATGAGGAGGAGAGAAGAAGAAGAAGTAGAAGAAGGAGTGAAAGTGGAAGAAGAAGAGAAGAAGAAGAAGAAGAAGAAGAAGAAAGAGGAACCCTTTCACAGGGCCAAACCTGCCCCTTTTGGCAAGTCTTATGGGAGAGGTAATTTATTAGTGTTGGAAGGTTGGTACACTCTCTCTCTCTCTCTCTCTCTCTCTGCGTGTGTGTGTGTGTGTGTCGTGTCTGACTGACTTCGAAGTAAATTATTGCCGTCGGAAGGATGGTGCACCAAGATTATACTCTCTCTCTCTCTCTCTCATTCGTTGCCGTTGGCTAAGCTGTAAGAAGGTCAGCAGCAAATTCTTTGTTATTTCCGCTAATTGGGTTCCCTCTCTTTTTTTTTTCCTTCACCCGAGCAGCGCTAATTGCTCAGAAAATCTTAAATATATATGTATGTATATTTTGGGGGGAGTAATTTAATGACGGGAGTTATTCATCTCCGCCTCTTGTCTTTTTCCACGGTCGTATTTTTAAGGCGTTTGCCTGTGAATGGCAAATTAGATTTTCAAAAGCGGTGAATTGCCCGGAAAGTGTTTAATTAGTGTACATTTTTTATTTCCTTTTTTGTGTTTTATTTATTTATTTATTTATTTATTTATTTTTGTTCCGGGTTATTTTCGTTCTTGAATTACCCGCTGGCGATGCGTGAACATTATTTTTATTATATATTGCTTATTTTATTCTTTATTTTTATTATTTTATTATTTTTTATCTAGGTTTACGATTTTTTGCATTTGTTTTCTTTATTGAATTAACCTTTAGTGATACGTGAACATTATTTTTTATGATTTTTCTTTTCTTTATTTTTTATTTAGTTTTAAGGTTTTTTTGTTTACGTGTTTTCATTCTTTAGTTAACCTTTAGTGATACGCTAACATTATTTATATTTTTTTATGTTTTTATTTCATTCATTATTTTATGGTAATTCTTATTGTTTCTAATGTCATTTCCTTTTTCTTTCCAGGTGAGTTGGCGTGTGATTCCCTACCTTGTTGAGTGAGTAGTATTTGTTTATCCCTTCGCCAAAGATTTATACGAAATCACTATATTTACCAGACACGTTTGTCTGTGCGTCATTTGCATAAAATATTTTCTTCGTAGTGATATTAGTTTTCTGCGAAAAAAATGATTGATGTGGCCTTGTCAATCCGTCCATTCTCTCGATACGAAAGGATAGTATAAACTTGGTGAAAGTATAGTATAACCTTTATCTCCGGTAGGATTGCAACCCACGCAGGTCAGGTTAAAGCTAGGTAGCCTAATAATGACCTAACCTTTCCCCCTGGGCGAGATTCGACACCTCCTTGACCTGATAAGCTAACATGAGCGTGGGTTTGAATCCCGTCTGGGAGATACTAAGAGGTTTCTCTTCTGTTTCTTGTTCGTATTGAGTGGTTGGAGGAGTTCGTACATCCAGAGTTGAGGGAATGAAAAGTTTTTTTTTGAGAAAATTGATGTAATAAAAATATGTTATGAGGCTCTTCTTGGATTGATGTTAGAATATAATTACATAAATCATATTATTATTATTATTATTATTATTATTATTGTTATTTTTTTTTTTTTTTTTTTTTTTTTGCTCTATCACAGTCTTCCAATTCGACTG
>NC_087212.1:3854008-3859913 GCF_015104395.2 Macrobrachium nipponense
TCTAATAAAATAAAGTTGTTCCGTTATTGTTTGAAACGTTAACTTACAACTGACTTTGTTTTAGCAGGTAGGGGTTGGGGGGGGATAGGGGGGCTAGTTGTACACAAAACTGTTAATATTTTACCCATAACTATTGCTGTAAACAATAATTTGAAATGCCCTGTGATAATACAAGCCTACGAAAAAAAAATGGTTAAAACAATATTGTTTAAGGGTGCCATTAGGTCAATAGGGTAAATCGTGTATGTTTGGGACACTAATTTGATGTTTCTAGATTTTCTTTCTCTGCATTGTATAGCTATGAATAAATTCAAAGTGTTAATCTGGGTCCTTGTAAATAAGAACTAAATGGCCAACGCAAAGGCACTAAATGAGTTTTTTTGCTGATGTTTTTTGATTTATAGGCTTGCTAATTTCATATCAACTGTATAATAGATTATCATTAGAATGTAGTATCCTTAAAACCTGTTGGAAACAGCAATGAAAAAAAATCTTGTTTAAACTGCTGGGAATATTTATAAATAAATGCACAGATGTACAATAAATTTGTATTATATATATATTCAATGTAAGCAACAAATTTCATGAAAATAAATCATTGTGCAAATACATTTTGAGAGTTTTTTGTTACTTCAAAGTATATGGCTTAATGACCCATAAGGCCACCCAATAGCTTTAAAATTTACATGTGTGGACCAAAACCAATGAATAGTTAGCTGAAAAAAAATTTCGACTGGTCCTTATGATTTGTGGCCTAGGATGAAAGGCTCGGTTGGTGGCGGGGTGGGGGGGGGGGGGGGGTTGGGGGGTTGGGTGGGGGGGTTTACTATTGACCGGGTGTACTACAGGGTTGCTCGTCATGGATTGGCTCATTTTGGCAATTTTGGTACCTATAGATTGGGTCCCTTACCCTTCTGGAAGGGTAAAGAAAGTATAGAGATGGCCCACAGGCCCCTTTATCTCAAATAAGGTATAATGAATTTGGGTATCCTTGACCAACACAGGTCCTAGAGATAGAGCTATTATTGAAACTGTTAAGCTGCTTGCCATAAATGATATATCCTAGTTTCTGAGCAAATTAAAGGGTAAGTTTTTGTGAAAAAGTTAAATTTAATAATAAGGTTCCTAGGTCAAGATAGGTTACTTTTGCCACACACTAGACGAGGTTCTCTTGATACCCCCTAAATTTTTCCAAAGCCAGGTCTAAGATGTCAAAAGAATTTCAACTGAGGAGCATTCCCGTTCCAAAAAATTGGAAGAACCCCCACCCCCCCTCCCCCTGGCTCAAAGGAGGCAGGTCAGAGATGCAAATGGCCAGGATAGCACATAAATCCTGATGTTATTCTCGGGCCTACTGTAGTTTATTTTAGGCCTCAACCCTAACAGTTTTATGACCTAAACTTGATATGCCTGTGCCAAAAATTATATTGGGGGATTTTTTAACAGGGCACGTTCGAGAGAACAAAGATTTTACTTAAGTGCACAGATCCAAAGCTTTGTAGGCTTAACTTTAGTAATCTGTCCTTATCACAGCATTTTCAAATTATTAAATTTATCAGTCAATAGTATGGGATAAATATTAACATTTGTGTACAACTAGCCCCCCTTTCCCCCACCTACCTGCCCCCCCCCCCCCCCTGTAAAACAAAGTCATTGTCAAGTTAATTTTCTTTAAACAATAAGGAAACAACTTTATTTTAATTAGATCCTTGTAAGGGAAGTTATGTCAAAGGCTTTGTAACCTAAACCACCTAGACAAGAAAATCCGGTGCAATATTAAGCGGAATTGGTGGCGAAAAAAAACGTCATATTATACTGGCAAAGCCTGCCTTGCATTGTTTGAATTAACCGCCCGCCAAGATGGCCCGGGGAAACTTGATGACGTATGTCAGGCCGACCACGATGCGGCATCTAGGTGCTTTTTAAATATCTATGTTGTATTATACATATATATGTATATAGCTATATATCTACTATATATATCATATATATATATATATGAAATTAATTTTATTACACCCGTGAGTTCATATACAAGCGTTAAGCTACAATTGTCCCACAATATCTAATTCGCTCTACCTGGTAATTAAATATTTTTTCATATATATATATATTATATATTATATATATATTATCTATATATATAATATTATAATATATATATTATAATATTTATTTGTAATATAACATTACTCCACCACTAACAACAGGACACATTTATATTTTAATATATTATTTTGTTTGCTGTTTTGTTTTTATTTATGTGCGTGTGCATATGCTCTAATGTATGAACGTACAACCCTCCTCCCCCAAAGAAGGGGACCTCCTTTTCTCAGAAATCAAATTAAAACGAGGTCGCCTGCACCCCTTGGGGCCCTTGCGGGGGCCTGGCCTTCTTACTTCCAACTAACTTATTTGGGTATTTAATTCGTGGCTTAAGTCAACACACTCATGAGGGTGAATCGTATCAACCCCGAATTGATCTGCCTCTTCTGGGGAGCGAATCTGGGGGCCCGGGCACTCTTGTCCTGTTGAGGTGCGAACGCCCACAGAATAGATAAAATATAGAATAGAGAGATAGATAGATTTATTGACCTCAGAATTACAATACTATCCTCATTACAAAAGATTCAAGATCACTTTATTTACGTGTCTTACAAAAGATAATTTTTTGGTCCGATCCGTATCAAAATCTCGTAAAAATAGAGTTTGTATGTAAAATATATATTTTTCTCCTTTCTTTATGTAAAATGTTGAAAATAAGTTAGCTAACCCCATATATGTGTATGTATGGCATATGGTCAGATCGAAACATCCTCAGCAAAAAAACTCCTTTTCTTTTATCTGCCATTCCCTGATGGCTGCGACTGGGTCCAAAACTTTTCCGAATCCAAAGAGGAGAGAGAGAGAGAGAGAGAGAGAGAGAGAGAGAGAGAGAGATGAATGGTAGGAGGAAAAAGCTCGTTTGCCCTCCATACACGAAACCGTGTACTGTCATCAGACTGTCAGTAAAGATTCTATAGGTGACGGCTCTCTCTCTCTCCTCCTCTAGTCCTCTCTCCTCCTCCCCTCTTCTTCTTCTCTCCTCTCTCTCTGGGAAGTGGCTATTTTCATACCCTAACCTCCTGTCAGGATTTCTTTGTTGACATTGGGCCAGAGGCGTCGTTGTTAATTTTATCTTTGCCTTTCTCTCGTTCGAGCTCCAGCATCCTTTCATGCTGCCACCCATCCTTCCCTCTTCCTTCCTCCCCTCCTCCTCCTCCTCCTCCTCCTCCTCCTCCTCCTCCTCCATCCACCTTCCCTCTCCATTCCCCTCCCTGTCCCTATTTCATCATGACGGGTCCTGAAGAACCCTCCTCTCTCTCCTCTCCGATCTCTCTTCTTCTCCCTCTCTCTCGCTCTCTCCCTCTCCTTTTTCCTTTTTGTTCCTTTCGTACCCTACTCGGTCAACCCCGCCCTCCGTTATCTTGGTTGTTACCTCGCCCCTATTCGCGTTCCATACCTTCTCGTCCAATAAACTGTTTTTCCCCTTTACTAATTCTCTCTCTCTCTTCTCCTCTCTCTCTCTCCTCTCTCTCTCTCTCTCTTCCTTAATGTTTATGTACGTATGTATATATATCTTATAATATATATATATATAGATATACTATATATATCTATATTCTATCATATATTATATATAAATTATATATACTCGTAATATATTGTATATTTATTAAATTTGTTCTTTATTTTCTTATCTGTCCGTCCAACACGGATTCCATTTTCCCATCCTCGTGGCGAGATATTAGTTATTTATTTTAAAGATAATTTATTCCGTCTGTAATTGAATAAACACACTTCTCGATCACCTAGTTTGTATTTCCTGCCTCATAACAGCTTGGGCAGTCGTTCTAATTTACACAAAGTCTTCTTATTCCAGTGACCGTTGACTTCTTAATTAGTATGAATTGATTCCATTGTGTTTTCGGATTCCCCCCGCTTTTTTTTTCCTCTCTCAAAATTCTGTCATGTCATTTCCTCAATCGGATAAACGTTAGATTTTCACCTTAATAGTAAGAACTGACCTCATTCTTGGAGGCCAATAGTGTGTGTTATGTGCGTACATCGTTAAAAAATAATTATTAAAAGCCAGTTTTCAAAAGACTGTGAATGTTTATATAAATTTTATATATATATATATATAAATCTCTATATATCTATTAATCTAATATATAATATACTATATATATAGAGAGAGAGAGAGAGAGAGAGACAGAGAGAGAGAGGAGGAGAGAAGAACGTGTATCTGAAAACCCACACCACATAGTATACATCATATATATATACTAATATATAATATGTTTGTTGGGTGTGTGTGTGTGTGTTGTGTTTGCATGTTGTGTTTGTGGTTTGTGTGGGTGTTTCGTTATACAGGAGAGAGAGAGAGAGAAGAAGAAGAAAGTGTACTGAAACTCAAAAACCCACCCACACCTATATATATCAATATATATTCTGATATAATAATATATTATATATCTATATATATATAACATAATAAACAGGAGAGAGGAGATCAGAGTGTGGTGTTTGTTTGTGGTGTGTGTTGTGGTGTGTGTGGGTGCGCGTCGGGTGTACTGAAACTCAATCACGAGGAAATGACCCATAAACATACCCTTTATGGGCTATTACTGAACCAAACAACGAACGACACCACTGTATTTGATTGGGGTGCGAAACAATGCCCATCATCACTCATTGATAGTGAGGTGGGTGGATGACAAGAAGCGTTGATGAAAGTGATGGTCTGATTATAATGAGAGAGAGAGGAGAGAGAAGAGAAAGAGAGAGTAAGAGAGATGAGAGAGTTTTTCCTCCTGTTGTGCCTGTGTCAAACTCTTTCTATTGTCAGTAGAAAAATGCTAAAAAATAAAAATAAAAAAAATTAGAATGCCCTGTATAACTCGGTTTCTGCTTTTAAAGACGATAATTTCCATTTCGTCGGTAAAGGATATTTTGTAGCGTGAGTTAAAAATAAAGGCTTTCTGATCGTTTTGGAGAAAAAAATAATGTTAATATAGTTTTTATTAATTTGTATTTGTCAGTTGTTTTTCGCATGATAACTACATTTCGCATAAAAAATCTTAACTTTTTCCCTCAGATTTTTCTTTTTCTCCTTTCCTTTAATAGAGATTATTTTGATATGGTTTCATTTATTTTTTTGATTTTTGATTCTTGATTTATTTATTTACTTATTTTTTGTTTTAGGATGAGCCTTTTTGGGAAATTGAAAAAATATATGAAACGTTATGATGTTTCCCCATGTGGTGTGCTGTGTGAGTGTGGTCGCCCCAGTTTGCCTACAATAATCGAGTATGGGCTACAAAAGAGGTCCAAGTTGCGTTTTCCTGTTGGGTTGGTTACTAGTATATATATATAATAATATATATAAGTCTATATATATCTATATACTATATGCAATATATATCTCGTATGTATTTATGTCTGTATATGTCTTATAGTAAACTAAGTGTTGTTTTATTAAACAGATTTATTAATTCCGTTATCGTGTAAAAAAATATCACTGGAAAAACAAATTAGATTTTTAAAAACTTTATGTATCATGGAAAACACTGAAATTAAAAGAAAAAAAAAAAAACATTATTATTTTTATTTGTCCAAGATTATATAAAGCCTTTTTGTCCTCATAGTAGAATGTCCCACGCGGAACATATATTCACCTTTAAATAACCAACCTCTGAATACAGGAAGGTCATTCCACTTTTTTTTCATCAATTCTCTCTCTCTCTCTCTCTCTCGTCTCTCTCAGCCATGGCGTTTCGGTTTTCCCAAATAGCCCCTGTCTGATCTACATAATACATATAGCGGTGTTATATACTTGACAAATTCAACTCAATCTTGTTCA
>NC_087212.1:3865413-3877913 GCF_015104395.2 Macrobrachium nipponense
TACCATTTAAGTGCTGGCATTCAAGAGACATTAGCTTTTCAGCACAAGTCTTTTTCTTTAACGCACTAAATAGCTATTCAATGAATGCTCTTTCAACTCGACTCGCTACTTGACGAATGCTTCTTATACATTGACAAAATCCTGTTCACAGATGGACTGTAATCTGTCATTCGTAACCAATTCAACATTTCCTTTTAAATGCTGCAGATGAAATAGAATTGTAAGTAACAGATACGAAAAGCAATCACAGATTGTAAATTCACTCCCATGCGATTAAGTTTATATGTATTGAATGAAAGCTAAAATTTCCTGGAAGATTTTGTTAAGGAAGTGTTATAGATATCTCATTTTGTGTAGATATCTTTTTCGTAAGTTTTCAGTGGAATTATCTGATGGTGTTCTTCAATGTTCCAGAATAGTTATTATCTCTGCTCTCGGGGTCAGTGACCTCTGCTATTGTGACGTGGAATTGGATGTAATCAGTCAGTAGTTAAATTGAACTTAATTTTTATTAAAGTTTTACTTAATTTTATTAAATTTAACTCAGTTTTATTAGCAAGTTGGCTGACCTACCAGGTGAAGAATGTAAAGCTACCACTTAATATTCACGACATCCGGATAATATTCCCCCTCTTCCCCCTCTCCTCTAAACCCTCTCCTCCCACCATTAAGAAGAGAGCAACTTTAAAGAGAGTGGATTGTTTTTCGACTTCCAAAATTGGAGAAACCCTCTCTCTCTCTCTCTCTCTTTCTCTCTCTCTCTCTCTCTCTCTCTCTCTCTCTCTCTCTCTCTCTCTGTGACACAAGGTTGCTCGTGATGCTTTTTCTTTCCTGAGAAGTAACACTTGTTCAAATGTACTTAAATGAATGCTTCTGATGACTCGGATAACTATAAGGTTCATGCTAATAAACTTAGCAACTTTATTATTATTATTATTATTATTATTATTATTATTATTATTATTATTATTATTATTATTATTATTATTAAATACTAAATGTCTATAGTATGCCTCTAACTCTGCTGTATGTTCATATAAAAATTTTGCAATATTCTTCCTTTCTTCTTCTTCTTCTTCTTCTTCTTCTTCTTCTTCTTATTATTCTTATCATTATTATTATTATTATTATTATTATTATTATTATTATTATTATTATTATTATTATTATTATTATTATTAGATCAATAATTCATTTAAGTTGACTGTAAGTGTATGTTGAAAAACTCTATAATAATAATAATAATAATAATAATAATAATAATAATAATAATAATAATAATAATAATAATAATTTTGGGTCTATCACAGTCCTCCAATTCGACTGGGTGGTATTTATTATTATTATTATTATTATTATTATTATTAATTATTTATTATTATTTTTATTATTATTATTATTTCTCTAGCAGCTGCCATGTTTACTGCCAGTAATCACTCAGATTCAGTTGTAACACCTTACGATCACAAATACTCATTATGCCCAACTCGATTATGCCCAATAAAGGACGGAAACGACGCAGAAACCGCGACTTTCCCTGGTAACCGTGGGGAGTGTTTTTTAGGGAGAGAGAGAGAGAGAGAGAGAGAGAGAGAGAGAGATGAGAGAAGAGAGAGAGAGAGAGAGGTATGTTGTTCGCCTAATTAGTTTTCATGCGACAGTTTAATCTGATTCGCGTGGTTAGGATGACCGATGGTCTATTATAAATGCTGGTTACACCAAGAAACGCAAGTGTTTGCTACACACTGTTTTGACTACACTGTTTGACTGCACACCTGTTTGAAATCAGGCGTTTGTTGTGTATAGCTAGATTATGCACGTGTATATCACATATTTGCTATATATATATATATATATTTATATATATATATATATATATATATCTATATATATATATATATATGGTATATCTTTATATATATATATATGCAGGTATATCACAGGGATATATATAGATATATATATATATATATATATATATATATATATATATATATATATATATAATTAGAATCTACTGTTCATTTTTTTACCAGATATGTAAAAATTGCAATAGCCCCAATGTCCTCTTCACTTCTTGAATTCTTTGCTCTTTTTTTTTTTTTTGATACGCTTGTCACGGCAAAGCCTGAAGATCCAATTTCATAAAATTTCTTTGAACTTGGATCTTCAGGCTTTGTAGTCACAAGCGTATCCAAAAAAAAAGAGCAAAGAATTCAAGAAGTTAAGAGGGCATTGTGGCTATTGCAATTGCATATGTGTAATATTCCACTCTCTCCTTCAAGGCGGAATTGTGCAATAACACTGTAACACAGTGGACAGGGGGAACAGCATTGCAAGGTACACAAAGGGCATTGCAATCTAATATATACGTTGGGGGCAATGGCTTTTCCGAGCAGCTTCGCCTCTCACCCAGTTTCTTGTTTACCTTTAAAATTTATTTCTTCTATGTAGCTTTCCCCACCTTTCTCGTCTGTGTTAATTATTTCTTCTATGTAGCTTTCCCCACCTTTCTCGTCTGTGTTAATTAATCTCTTATGGTGTGACGCTGATCTCTCTCTCTCTCTCTCTCTCTCTCTCTCTCTCTCTTCTGTCATATTTAGATGTTTGCCTTTATAATATTTTGGTGATTTTTAAAGGTTGCTCTTACAATACTTTTGGGATGTTTAAAGTTTGACCTTACAATACTTTGGGTATGTTTAAAGGTTGACCTTACAATACTTTGGGTATGTTTAAAGGTTGCTCTTACAATACTTTGGGGATGTTTAAAGGTTGACCTTACAATACTTTGGGTATGTTTAAAGGTTGCTCTTACAATACTTTGGGGATATTTAAAGATTGCTCTAACAATACATTGGGGAAATCTAAAAAAGTTTTGTTCCTACAGGAATATATTATTAAATAGATACATTTCTAAAGATTGCCAAGGTAGGACGCACGGAAGGAATAATATAAGTGTTTGTTTAATGATCTATAGGTAATGATTAAACCACAAGAGTTGCGGTGGAGCTTGATTGTTGCTTTAAACCAAAGGTCGTTCTTAGGTGTTTGAGTGTGTTCCCTTGAAGGACGCGGAGGACTCCGCGTGGGAGGAGGAGGATTATTGCTCCTATTATTTTGGTAGGATTAGAGAAAGGATAGAAATATTTCAAGGAGATGGATTTTGAAATGTCGACAGCCACTGACGAGGCGAGGGAGGGGATTTGCATCATTCTCTCTCTCTCTCTCTCTCTCTCTCTCTCTCTCTCTCTCTCTCTCTCAAGGTAAAAGTATTGATATGTGTATATATGGATGTGTTAACACATGAGGGGGAAAGAATGAGATAGAGATTATTACAACCTGAGAGAAGGAGAGGGGAAAGTATTGGAGAGAGAGAGAGAGAGAGAGAGAGAGAGAGAGAGAGAGAGAGAGACGACTAATTCATAGCACGAGGAATGAGACACAACAGCTTGAAATATGCGAAGGCAACTAGTTTCCGAAATGATGCCCCCCCCAACACATGAAAGTCGAATTAAAAAATAAAAAAAGAAAACTAAAAGATTGAGAATTAAAAAATAAAAAAAGATAAAAGAGATGAGAAAGGAGAGGCCGACGACGAAAGAGTGAGACTCTGGAGGAGGGGAACAAATGGAATTTGCTTGTCGACCTTATTTCCATTTGAAAAGATGCGCTCCCCCCCCCCCCCCCGCCCACCCACCTTCCCCTTCCCCTCCCCTTCCCCTTCCCCACCACCTTTCCCCCTGGTGAGGGGAGGGGTATATATATATAGGAATGAATTATTGTTATTTTTATCTTTGTCCTTTTGTGATAAATTGGGCTTTATCAGTTTTAGGTCATTTATTAGCATAAGGTTCATTGCTGATGGTGTATTTATTATTATTATTATTATTATTATTATTATTACTATTATTATTATTATTATTATTATTATTATTATTGTTGTTGTTGTTGTTGTTGTTGTGATTTGTCAGTCTGATGGTCGCTATTGATAGTTTCCATGTTGTTATATTTTCCTTAATTATTATTATTATTATTATTATTATTATTATTATTATTATTATTATTAAAAAGTACTATCATCATCATCATACATTTAAATGCTTATGAACAAATGTTTGTTAATTCCATTGGCGATTCCTTATGTCAATGACTCCTTGTTCATTCCTAAGTTAATTAACAATAATCGAAATAAGTGCCCTGACTGCAACATGAAATTCATAAGTTTAGAAAAAATACTAACAAGAAAAAAATACTTTATATAATATTTCAAATGTTTTATAAACTAGTTGAAATATTTTATGAATTATGTATGTTATCATAATTATTTTAGGTCTTTCCATTCAATTATCAGCTCAGATATAAAATCTTTGGTTTTGAAATACGGCATTCAAATGGTGATTCACTATAATAGTTGTGTATATGTTGTTATAATTATCTTAGGCCTTCATATTATTATAAAAATTTGTATACCAAGCCCAACTCTTACTGTAATCCTTTTTGTTATTAGGATAATTGCTGTTATGCAAATGCAATATTATAGGGGAAACTATCATAACGATAATAATGAACCTAGTCAGATTCCAGAGAAAAAGTCTTTCGTGAAAAATTAATAAGAAAAAATAGTCGAAATATCTACTATCACCAATTACCGTAAAGGGGGCTAGTGCCGTCAGTGCACCTCGCGCCGTTAACTGTAGGCGTTACTTGAAGGTTCTTTGCAGCGTCCCTTCGACCCGTAGATGCAACCCCTTCCATTCCGTTTACTGTACCTCCGTTCATGTTCTCTTGTCTTCCTGTTACACCTTTCAAACCTCTTATGTCTCAATTTCCATCGGTGAATGACCTCGTTGGTCCCAGCGCTTGGCATCTGGTCTAAATTTTTATATTCGATTCTATGACCAGTTTCTGATACAAATAAAGACGTCATCATCCAAACAATTGCTTATTTTGTTAGCGTATTCAGTAGCAGTCCAGGAAAAGACTGAGAATTCGTAGAGCATTTGCGCATGGTCGAGAATATTGACCCCAAGAGGTGAAAGAGAAAGAGTTATATGGCGACCTATTCTTGCGAGCAGGGAGTTGTTGTTGCTGTTTTTTTTTTTTTTTTTTTTTTTTTTTTTTTTTTACGTAGCAGGAGAGGCGTAAAAATCTGCTAAAAAAAACTATCGGCTCTCTCTCTCTCTCTCTCTCGTCTCTCTCCTCTCTCTCCTCTCTCCTCTCTCTCTCTCTCTCTCTCTCCTTTTTAATGACGTAATAATCTCTCTCTTTCTCTCTATATTTAATGATGTAATCTCAATCATATTACTTGACATTTCTCTCTCTCTCTCTTCTCGTCTCCTCTTCTCTCTCTCTCTCTCTCTCTCTCTCTCTCACTCACACACACACACACGCTTTCAAAGTACATCCAAAAATCTCAATCTATATTAGATATAAACCCTCTCCCCCCAAAAAAAGTTATTCCAGAATTATCCGTCGAACGACAGCGGCCGAAATTATTTTACGCGCATTAATTCCTTTGTACTACGTAGTTCACCAAGGAATCAATATGGAAAATGTGAAATGTAGGTAAATATTAAATGCAGTGCAAAAGCTCTCTGGTGTATCGGTGCAACATATTTGCTTTTTTTTTTTTTTTTTTTTTTGCAAAATTGTTCCTTCCACGCGCTGTTGCAGTGACGGTGTGAATTATATTGTGTGATGTTCTGTTCATTGTCAACTTCTGGGTCTTATATTCCCTTAACTTTTGCTCGTAACTGTTTGGGGGAACAATTTTGTAAATTTATGGTAGTAATTCGAATATGCCTCCTTGTTTGGTCAAAATATGTATTGCTTTCTGGATGAATCATCTGTTGACCACGTGTGTGCTCCTCCAAGGTGTGGCTGTCTAAAAATCGCTAATCTTGCCCCCAGGCGTTTCCTCGTTTCTGTAGAGTGAAATCGACCTTATTGCTAATCTTGTAATGTCAGTTTGGATATTAAGCCTACCTTGACTATGTTTCTGCTTTGTATGATCAGTTGTGCCTGAGTAAAGGGTCGTGCTAGACTGAAAGTTCTTGGCTTTCTCGACTGTCATTTTTTCCTCCGTGGCATAGACCTTTATTTATACATAGCATCACGTTTTATATACTTCGGGATCAAGTTCATTCCATATATATATTATATATATATAAACAACTATATATATATATATATATATATATAGTATATATATATATAGTATATATATATGTGTGTGTGTGTGTGTGTGTGTGTACATATGTGTGTGTGTGTGTGTGTGTGTATGACTGGTAAAATAAAAACGCCTAAATGAGAAAGTAAGTCCAGAAATATAGTACGTTACTTTCTAGTGTAGTTTGGGTTTTTTATGGGCTCTTAATAAATTGTTGTTTATACTATATATATATATATATATATATATATATATAATAATATAATATATTTATTTATATATATATATACAGATATATGTGTGTGTGTTGTGTCATTTGTGTTTATGTATGAATTATGTAAACATTATATAGTGTACATATGTATGCACATATACATGGAAACCCTTAAGCAAACATAATGGTATGGAGAGAGAGAGAGAGAGAGAGAGAGAGAGAGAGAGAGAGAGAGTCAATGAAAAAAGTATATAAAAAATCACATTTCTGTGACGCCTTGTTCATTCGTAGGTGAATTAAAAATAATCGAAGTAAGTAACCTGAATACAACAAAAAATTCGTAAATGAGTTAAAAAAAAATACCAAGAAAAAGAATACTTTATATAATATTTCAAATGTTTTATAAATTACTTGGATTATTTTATGAATTATTCAAAGAATTATTTATAACATATTTCAAATGGGTAAGAAACCGGAAGTTGATAAAAAAAAGGAAAAATATCGTGTAAACAAGATAGTAAAATGTAGTTCTCCTTATAACTCTCATCTCGTATTTCTGTTTCCATTGTTTTTAGAGAGAGAGAGAGAGAGAGAGAGAGAGAGAGAGAGAGAGAGAGAGAGAGAGAGAGAATTGTCTGCAAAAGAATTATGATGTATGTCATTTGTTATGATGGATACGATAAACATGAAGGCTGAAATAATCGAGAGAGAAAGAGAGAGAGTTATTTTCTGCATCACTCATCGATTTTATAATCTCATGTAACCCATTCGTCATGTTGCATGTTAAAGAACGCGCCGTGGGACTTTGAACGTGGCATCTTCCAAAATGATTTCTGGGAAAAGAGACACAAATAGTTTATGTCGGGAGCCACGTGGCTTATTCTGCACAGCTAAGGGTTTATGCGAATTGTTTGTTTACTTTCTTCTCTCTTCTCTCTCTCATTAATAAGCATTTGAATGAACACTGGTATGAGATATTTAGATGTTTTTCAAAGAAAGACTTTCTCTCTCTCTCTCTCTCTCTCTCTCTCTCTCTCTCTCTCTCTCTCTCTCTCTCTTTAACGTATACACCCATTTACCAGGAAGCGGTCTCTATGATTAAATCTAAAAGGATAAGTCGTAAACTTAAGACAATATTTGCAAACTGTTTAATTTATTCGAGATCCTTGCTGTCGTATCCATTAAGGAAAGTCAGTTACTGAGGTACTATAGTAGATTCATATCAACCTTGTATTTGATGCTTAGGCCAGTCCTTTACGACGCTCCTGATTGGCTGTTGATAAGCCACTCACAGGGGTGGAAACTCTGTCTCTCTCGAGAGAGTTCACATGGGTAGGATTTGTGTTCCACCTCTCTTGAGGTATACGTCTTGCAGGAGTGATGGAACATACATCCTGCCTACGTGAACTCTCGAGAGAGACTGAGAGTTGCCAGCCCTGTGAGTGGCTTATCAACAGCCAGTCAGGAGCGTCGTAAGGGACTGGCCTAGACATCAAATGCACGGTTGATGGGAATCTACTATAGTCACTTTGCGCCTTTTGTTTCTGAATGGTTTCGAGGATTCGAAATTGAATTGTTTTCTCTCTCTCTTTCAGATGCTCTCTGCGGACTGCTCCGTTGCGGACGTAGGGAGGTCTGCCTCTTGCAAGACAGGTTCACGGCTGTCTGCGTGAACAAGGCGGAAGTCACAAGGAATGGGTGAGTACCTGCTATACTTTTTTGACATTGCATTTTCATAGGATGTGGGTTTTTTTTAATGATGTGTGCTGTTCTCTTTCACCATGTCGATCATGTTTTTTTTTTTTTTTTGGTTAGTTTTACTTATTTATTTAATTTTTACAAAAAGACGCGAATGGAAAAGCAATATTCGAAAACCTTAATATAGCTATCATGCTCTTTGCATTCCCCTTAGTATTTCTTGCTAGATTCGAAAACAAAAGACCATATGATATAACATGAGTCGACTTTTGTTTTGGCAATATAAATTTTATTTTTATTTATTACTCTTTTCCATGAATCGAGCTGGAAAAGGAATGTTAAGACGAATAACCCATCTGTAATCGTTGTTTGCGCCATTGACTTTAGCAGTAGTCTTTAGTTATCCTCTGAAGGTACGAATATACTACATAAATACTGTAGACTAAAAAATATTTATTTTCTCGCTGTCATAACGGCCAGCGTTTGAATCCCGCTCGAGGTAATCACAGGCCGCAGGAAATTAATCGCCAGCGCTGGCGATTATCGCTGGGGAGAATGATAGATAACGGGGTTTTATGCGCATCGTAAACCGTGCGGGCTAGAATTTTATTTTTTGGGAAAAAAAAATCGCGAATAGATTTTAATTTTTTTTTTTTCAAATTTTTTTGGCACTGCAAGTAGAGTCTATACTTAAACAAAATTTTAACATTGCAAATATATTCTTTTATGTTTTTAACTGAAATTAGATTCTATATTAAAACAAAAATTTCAACACTGCAAATAGATATTTTATCTTTTTTATTTTTTAAACAATGGAGATACATTTGTTAAATTATTTTTTTATTGTTTTAACACTGCAAATATATTCTTTTATTTTCTTAACTGCAAATAGATTCTATATTCAAGAAAAAGGCTTTTAAAACTTCAAATAGATTCGTTTTTTTCAACAATGCAAATAGATATGTTATTTTTTTCTATTTTTTTAAAACTGCAAATAGGTTATTTTTGAAATAAAAAAATGTTTAAACTGCAAATAAAATTCAATTTTTGTAATTTTTTTTTTCACTGCAAATATATTCTTTATTTTTCTGTTATTTTTAACACTACAAATAATTTTCTAACGTCGCATATAGATTCTGTATTTATCTTTTGAACACTGCAAATATACGAGCCGAGCCGTGAAAAATGAAACGCATGAAGAATACAAATAAAGAAATATTTGATTTTTTTTTATTGTAGGTCACAGGTGCACAAATTCTCTGATACGATGCTATAGTAGAAGATTGTTTTTTTTTTTCACCTTCTCTCTCCACGCACTCCATAAATAACGTACTCAAGTAGCGAGGTCGTCCTATATTCTGGGTCGTTATCTACCTTCACCTGGGTTCTTGTTTCCCCCCCCCCCCCCCCCCCCCCCTGTTGGTTGTATTGTTGAAATTGTATGCGATGTATTATTGTTCACACAATATATATGTGCATATTATGTATATATATATGTATGTATTCATATATATATATATATATATATATAATATATATATATATATATATATATATATATATATATATATATATATATTCTTCCAGAAATTATTCAGAAGATAATTTTAAACAAATCTAAACGCGGAAAATATCTAATATAAACTCATTCCAATCTTTCTTTTGTCAATCTTTATATACGACTATCGTTTTTTATTGGAAAAATCTGTCTTCGGCAATAGGGGTAAAACTAACTCAATTTTAATGGTTTTTTTTTTACACGTTCCCTATTTTCTTGACGTATTCCATATTTCTGTTGCAGAAGGATTACATATAGTAAGTTGGTCGTTCCCACTCAGTTGTCAATGCATAATGTAACACTGCACGAATATGGCAACTGGAATCTCGCGTTTATTCCTACTATTCCTAATCTGATCATTCCTCCTCTCCTGCCTACCTGCCTCCCCACGCCACTCTCTCTCTCTCTCTCTCTCTCTCTCTCTCTCTCTCTCTCTCTCTCTGTGATGAAGATAGGAACGCTCTACAAAGAGACCTTAACAAAGTATATGATTGGGCAGAGGTAAATAGGATGGTATTTAACTCTGATAAATTTGAATCAATAAATTATGGAGACAGAGAAAGAAAGCTATATGCATATAGGGGACCTAATAATGAGACAATCACAAATAAGGAAGCAGTTAAAGACCTTGGTGTGATGATGAATAGGAACATGTTATGCAATGATCAAATAGCAATTATGTAGGCAAAATGTAAAGCAAAAATGGGAATGTTGTTACGGCACTTCAAAACAAGAAAAGCTGAACATATGATTATGCTTTATAAAACATATGTTCGTAGTCCACTTGAATATTGCAATATGATATGGTACCCACACTATCAAAAGGATATTGCACAAATAGAGAGTGTACAAAGGTCCTTTACAGCTAGAATAGAAGAAGATAAAGACCTTGACTACTGGGAAAGACTACAATCCTTAAAATTATATAGTCTAGAAAGGAGAAGAGAACGCTACATGATAATTCAGGCATGGAAACAGATAGAAGGAATAGCAGAAAATATCATGGAACTAAAAATATCAGAAAGAGCAAGCAGAGGTAGATTAATAATGCCCAAAACTATACCAGGAAAAATAAGGAAAGCACACAGGACATTAATCCACTACGCACCAGCATCGATAATGCAGCGTCTATTCAATGCGTTGCCAGCTCATCTGAGGAATATATCAGGAGTGAGCGTAGATGTGTTTAAGAATAAGCTCGACAAATATCTAAACTGCATCCCAGACCATCCAAGATTGAAAGATGCAAAATATACCGGAAGATGTACTAGCAACTCTCTGGTAGACAATAGAGGTGCCTCACACTGAGGGACCTGGGGCAACCCGAACAAGATGTAAGGTCTGTAAGGTAAGGTCTCTCGCTTTTCTTGGCCCTTTGATCAGTATCAGCTGATCGGGATGAAAATTGAATGGCAAGATAACACCTGATTGGCATTCTTATTTTTAGGTAGATTGAAGGGGAGAGTTCTTGGCCTCTGTATCAAAATTTTTAAACGTGCTTCTTTTAGTATTCTAGATATTCGTTCTATTGTAACATGTATTATTTAAATATAATTTTGTAGAAAATCTCTTAAAATTGGCACCTTCTTCCCCAAGAAGGGATGATGGTATTGCATTGGGTTGTTTCGTGAATAGTAATATTTGTCACTGAAGAAGCTAAAGAGGGTAATCCTAAATGATCTGGGCATTATTGTTCTTTTAGATTCGGGGTGAGGTTGCCATGCCAGCCTCCTTCCTTTTTTTTTTTTTTTTTTTGGCTCTTAGCTGATGTAATGGTTCCCCCAGTCACAGGTGGGTCGACTGGTTGGGGATAATAAGGCTGGTATGGAACCACGGGCTTTGCAAACGCTAGTTGAGTTCTTTGGCACTGAGTCAAGCCGCCTACCTACACTGATATATATATATATATATATATATATATATATATATATATATATATATATATATATATATATATATATAATATATACTGTATGTATGTATGTATACGATCGTAGATCGATTGGACATACTTTTGTCCTCCAGGTCTACGACAAAATTATGTACGTATGCATACATTACAATATATATATATATATATATATATATATATATATATATATATATATATATATATATATATATATATATATATGTATATATATGTGTGTGTGTGTGTCGATTAAAAAGATGTAATATAATTAAGGCTATGCTTTATTTATGAAACTCGCTTTTGATAAATTTGAATTCGGTTATCTTGTCATATGTACAATATTTAGCGTAAGATCACTATCATGTCAATAATCAGCTGTTTCATTCATTTTTTTAATGCCTTTACGCAGAAAAGGCCACGTCACTTATATCGTTTGACGCTCGTTGAATATCCTAGCACCTCATCAATGACATGACGGATCAGAGCTAAAATACGAAGCTCAGTCGTGGAAAAAGTAACACCGGTAAATCATCTAGATTGAGTGCGACCTTGCTGATAGAGAATGACGCCTGTCGTCTGAGGTGACATATTTTAAATGGTTCCAAGGCGAAAGGATTTCGAAATGGGCTGATTCCAGGACTCTCTGCTTCCTCATAGTATCTGTGGGAATGTTTGGCCTCATGCGAGATGCAAAACGAGAGTTTTTCAGGCATCGTTTTTGTAATTGTGCCTGCTGTTCCACAACAACTTATTAGTGTGTCAATCTGAGCTCTCAGTGTAAAAGTTAGATATTTTTGTTTTCATGTCGTTTATTTTCTCACTAAACTCCCCCCCCCCTCCCCCCCCCCCCCCCCCCCCCCCGCCCCACTTCCCACATACACACACACACACACACATCCACACCAACACACACACACACAGAACAAGCATAGAAATGAATCCCAGGCCT
>NC_087212.1:3882913-3917913 GCF_015104395.2 Macrobrachium nipponense
CACAAGGCACTTTTCCCTAATATTTACTTATATTTGTAGATTGTGTGTATGTGTGTATGTATTTTTTTTTTACCCACTTACTTCATTAATCTTTTATGTGATATTTTGTTTGTACAACATATTGTTCTTTGTGATCCTTTGTTTCATTGTACTTAGATTGTTTGAAAGATATGACACTCCTTTGTGTCAGTTTTCTCGCTGCCATAATTTTACACTGTTTATATACATATATATATATGCGTAAATATATTTGTAAATACATAATACATAAATTTTGTCTATATGTGTGTGTTTATGTATATATTTTTATGTATTATCAACTTTACACAGTTTTCGGTATTCACAATCTGATAGAACTTTGGTTTTTTTTTTTTTCTTTATTGTTAACTGTACTTTATAAACATTACGCAATACTCTCTAACCGTATCAGGTTTCCGTGGGTGCCATGATATATTTTCTATTTCTCGATTTCTGCTGCTTCCTCTATTGACTCCCTTAGCACCCATTTGGCCCTAGGGGGCCTTTTGATTGAGGGCAAACCTTTCCCTTTTTTTCATTATTGTCTAGATCCAATGGTAGTTCCTTGTTCCTGGATAGTGAAATCTGAAGGGATTTCCCCGTAGAATTAAACTCTCTCTCTCTCTCTCTCTCTCTCTCTCTCTCTCTCTCTCTCTCTCTCTCGTGATTCCCAAAAGTAGAGCTGTGAAAATTTTGCTTCCAATATCTGTCATACAAATCATTCGATTGATTGAGGTTATAGTACAGCTAATTCAACTCGAATTAGCTGTACTATAGTAGGTTTACATCAACCGTACATCTGATGTCTTGGCCAGTCCCTTACGACGCTCCTGATTGGCTGATGATAAGCCAATCATAGGGCTGGAAACTGTCTTTCTAGAGAGTTCACATAGGCAGGATGTATGTTCCACCTCTCCTTTTAAAAGTATCCCTCAAGAGAGGTGGAATATACATCCGGCCTATGTGAACTCTCTCTCGAGAGAGAGACTGAGTTTCCAGCCCTGTGATTGGCTTATCAACAGCCAATCAGGAGCGTCGTAAGGAACTGGCCTAGACATAAGATACACAGGAGATATGAATCTACTATAGTGGTTAACAATCAATTGGAATGATATCATTTTGATATGACATCAGTAAGTCCTCATTTAGAGTCGAGTCGATTTGTCAGTTCATGGAAAAAAATTTCACTCAGTAAATTTTAAGCTATTGGTGTCTACTTTCCGTAAACGAGAAAACATGTGCTTTATGTAAAAAAGAAATCGCATATGTGTTCAAACAGAAAACGAGGATTTAAGTAAAAATGTATTTGTTTTATGAGTTCTCTCTCTTCAGGCACTATTGAAGACAAAAGCATCTTAGAACGGAAATAGTTTAGAATTAAATTTAACTTCCCAAAAGCTTTATATTTCCTTTATGTTTCCGTAATCAATCGCGAATCTTGGCTGTTGTTCATCATTGAATAAAAAAAAACAGATAAAAAACAGCGGCGACGATGATTATTTATATACGAGACAATCTCGCGTTTCATCTTTGTAACGAGACCCTTACCACCCCCCCCCCCCCCCTCTCCTTTGACTTTTCTTCCGTGTATTAGAGCTGTTATAATGAAGGTCTCTCTCTCTCTCTCTCTCTCTCTCTCTCTCTCTCTCTCTCTCTATCTCTCTCCTCTCTCTCCGTCTACAGAGAGGAGGGGAAAAGTACAATGTTGAGTTAGATAAGTTGTTATTGTTCTTTAATATATACATGTGTGTGTTTGTGTGTGTATATATATATAGTGTGTGTGTATACATGTATGTGTATATATACAGTACATATATGTGTAATACGTTACATGATAAATATGTATATATATATCTATATATATATATATATATATATATATATATATATATATATATATTATATATATTATATATATATCGATATGTATATGTATATTATATATTAATATATATATATATATAAGTATATATATATATATACAAACATTTATTTATATTGATTTATATTGAAGAAAAAATGTATATATACACATACATACACACCATTCTTCACTGCCAAGATAGAACTGACTCTGCCCCAACCGACCACTACACACACACATGGATATCACATCGATTCGCCTATTTTTTAAAATAATAATAAATCCCGCGGGTGCCATCAAGTGAGTGACTCCTGGAAGTCTTAGTAATAAGTGAACCAATCAGGACCAGATCAAGTTGCGTCCAACTTGTCCCAGAGCTATCAGCGGCGAGCGAAGTCTGCGGTCCCGCGGTTGCCATGGCAACCGAGATGGCATGGGAGATGATGAGGAGAAGAATTGAAGGATGCTTTCTATTTCTTCTTCTTCTTTCGGCTTCATCTTCTTCTTAAGTGATCGGGCTCTGGAAGTTGAAAGGGTAAATTCGTGACATACTATCAGACTACTGTCAGATGAAAGGCTGGCTAATGTTTTTCGATGCTTTTAGTGACTGGAAAAAGCTGAAACGTTTAATCTGACGTTTGGGCATAAATGCACCATCCAGGTAGAAGGGATCTCAAATAGAAAAACTGTTTTTTGGGTTATTTGTTATTCTTTTGAAAGTTACGTCGTGGAGGATAAAGACGACCTTGTAAGTGGCAAAAAAATGTTGCACGTTTGCAAAGTGATTGGTAACATTGCTGATGCGTAGTGACGCAAAGTATTCTAGATATGGAGAGATTTATAAGTTTTTCGTAGTTTTCAGTGATTAAAAAACGTTGCAGTTGTGCTGTGTTATAAAATGTGCAATGTGCAATTTGACATAAACGTTCTGTAGAGGTCTCAGAATGACGCAAAACTTTGCAGAAACGTTGCAGATTTACAGAATGACAAAACTTTGCATATTACAATATGACCAAAAACGTACAGATTTACAATATGACACAAAACGTTACAGATTATAAGAAAGTTGCAAAACATTTCTGATTCGCAAAATGGAAGAAACCGCCCATATTCTCTCTCTCTCTCTCTCTCTCTCTCTCTCTCTCTCTCTCTCTCTCTCTTCTCTTCTCTCTCAGGACCAAGGATCTCCAAAAGGCAGATCATTGCAGAGGAGAGGCATTACGGATATCAAGGGTTACTTCCCTTACGAAAAGAGTAGAGGGATAATCTCTCCTGAAGAGTATTACGAAGACGCCGGGAACTTAGAGAGCATAATTAAAGACTGTTGGAAAAGAAGAAGAAGAAGAAGAAGAAGAAGAGGGATTAAAAATGGTACTGATCGTAGTTTAAGGAGGAGGAGGAGGGGGGGAGGAGGAGGAGGAGGAGGAGGAACTGATTAGAGATAGAGTAGACATCACAGGATTGGGTATCATGGCAGGATTATCTTCTTGGGACGATTCGGCCAATCAGCTGAGATAAAAGAGGATAAGATAAAAAAAAAATGATAGTAAGGAAGAGGGGAAGCTACGATTGAAGAGGGACGCGGAGATAAGGGAAAATGTAAAAACGTAGAAAAAGGGCAAAGGACAAGAATACAAGAGCTCGAAAATGGAGAAAAAGTAAGAACGATGATAAAGGAGTTATATATCGGAGGAGTTACTGGTTACTATCAGGGACGGACGAGAAAGAGCAAAATGGCTTATGACAGAAGGGAGGAGGGTGATAGAGAAGGGGATAGAGAGAGAGAGAGAGAGATAGAGGAGAGAGAGATAGAGAGAGAGACGAGAGAGAGGAGAGAGAACGAGAGAACTAAGGAAAATTTGATCAAAAATGAAGAGAAAGAGAAAGAGAGTGATGAGGAGTGTGAATGCAGGTCAAAAAGAATAGAGGGACGATCGCGCAACCTTTGTTACAGAATTATAGAGGGAGGGGGGGTTGCTGAAGGGGGTGGAGAGGGAGGGAGGGAGGGATGGGGGAGGGGCTGGGATGAATAGAGGCAGGAAGAAAAAATGAAAGGAGAGAGGGAAGAATGGCCGCTCTCGGCTTCTTTAAGATTACAATAGAGTCTAAAGAGGGAGATGTCTGGGAAGAAAGAGCCTAAGAAGCTAGCAGGAGGTTAAAGAACGGTAGGAGTTATAGCATCAGGAGTTTTTTTTTATTTTTTTAAAATTGGATTTCATGAACAAAGAAATAAGCACGAAATGCAAGACAGACAGACAGACAGATCGATGTAGTCTGTGGGACAAGAATGAGGGAATGTGAAGGATTAATGTTAAAACAATTGAGGATAGAGAGAGAGAGAGACCTAGATAGAGAGAGAGAGTTGCAAGGATTAGGATGTCTCACAGACTTGTTAGTCCATCCGAGGTGACATCGTCTTGGTTCACTTACCTCGAGAGAGAGAGAGAGAGAGAGAGAGATGAAGGCCAGCGAGAGGAGAGAAGAACCATAGGGTAGAAAGGAAGGCCGGACGTAAATGAAAATGAGAGAGAGAGAGAGAGAGAGAGAGAGAGATCCCTGAACGCAAAGGTGAAAGTTAAAGACCCGGATGATATACGGGTATATGAATTTACCGTCTGCATAATCTGGTGGCCGTGGAAGAAGGTTGAGGGGAGCTTAATGTGCAAGGGAAGTTGGACAGCAGCAGAGATGAATGCACCGAGGGGGTGGGGTTTTTTGGGGGGGAGGGGAAATTGAGGGTCACATTAACATATCAGCGAGGGGTCAGGTCAGGTCAGGTCAGGTCAGGTGTGTGTTCCTACGGCCCTGATGGTGTTTGAGGAAGTGGTGAGGATGTGTGTATGCCTTTGGAGATGAAATAGTGAATAATAATAATAATAATAATAATAATAATAATAATAATAATAATAATAATAATAATAATAAAAATAATAATGATGATGATGAAAGGCTACTCTCTCTCTCTCTCTCTCTCTTCTCTCTCTCTCTCTCTCTCTCAAAAGAAATTGATTGCAGGTATAATTCTGCTTAATTGCACGGGTTGATAAAGGAGAATGAAGTGAGGCGTGATATATACATACATATACATAGATACATATGGTGCCAATACAGTGCCAACCCCATGCCCCTGTCATGATTTCCAGCTGTTGCTTGGGCTCTTTCACAGCTGCTGGCTCGACTCTCAACGATAATGGAATACCGGATTTAACTTGAGGGCAAACAAAAATCGCAAAATCTAAGTATAAATATACACGAATGTCAAATCACGCCTTGCATACGATTCTACAGCTTTGATTATTTCTATTATATATGCGCCATCATCATCGTTTTGGGTATTATGGAAATGATTTGTGTTTATCTTGGTTTTTCCTTGTTTGCCAACCTTCATGTCTTTGCATATATGAATATACATACATACATACATACATAGAGAAATCTCTACTTGGTGAATATCGAGACAGGATCATACATTAATTTCCGTCTCATTGGTTCTGTTCCGGCCTGTGTCTCCTCCCGAAAGGTCAGCCAAGGCCGTCTCTCTCTCTCCTCTCTCTCTCTCTCTCTCTCTCTCTCTCTCTTTCCGTTACTGATGGCGAAATATCGATTCGTCTGCGACCAGTACCACATCCAGGAGAGAGAGAGAAAGAGAAAGAAAAGGGGAATCCTCTACAGTAAAGAAAAAATCTAGTATCTAAGCAAACGAGAGAGGAGAGAGAGAGAGAGAGAGAGAGAGAGAGAGAGAGAGAGAGAGAGAGGTGTTGTATATTTGCGTACATAGGCAAAAATATTGACTGAATTATTCGTCTGGTAGTTCTGACAGTACGATTTTATTAACAAACGTGCGCTAATGTGACACTCGGCTGTAACCTCACATTTCTCTCTCTCTCTCTATCTCTCTCTCTCTCTCTCTCTCTCTCTCTCTCTCTCTCTCTCTCTCTCTCTCGGACTTTTCCTAGCCATTTTTATCAATCGTCATCTTCTGAGAAGGACGAAATTCTGCGTAACTTCCTAATTTGTGTTGGAGGTAAACAAAAGGACGAAAATACTGGTTTTTGACAACATGCCATTCAGTACCAGTTTTATATATATATAATAATATATTAGATATATATATATAATATATATATATATAATATATATATATATAGACTATATATATATATATTAATATATAGATATATATTAATATATATATATATATACTATATATTATTATATTATGTATATATATATGCCATAAATACTAAATACTTTGCTTATTCAGTATCCATGTCTCATCATTATAATTGATATAAACTCGTACGTCATGGTCATTCCACACAAAGAGAAAATGTGCAGGATTAATAAATGAAAAATAAAAGAGAGAGAGAGAGAGAGAGAGAGAGAGAGAGGTAAGAGTTACTGCTGATTAAAAATCTCGCAGACAAGATGGAGGATTCCCGCGATCTCGTCCGTCTCGAGGGAAATCATAATTAAGGGTTTTGGTTTATTGCTAACAGGGGCGCGTTCGCCACGACGACAGGGGTCGTGACCACCCTCCCCCTCCCCTGCCTTCCCCCCCCTCCTTTGATGAAATGCGATCCGAGGGAGCTGGTGCCAGCAGTTTTCTCTCTCTCTCTCTCTCTCTCTCTCTCTCTCTCTCTCTCTCTCTCTCTCTCATTTCTTTCTTTCACATATACGTCTTACCACTAATCTCCTATTCCTCTAGGTATCGATTCGTTTATCTATTGTCATTTTTCTCTCTTCGTTTTGTTATACTATTTCCACAATTAGCTTCTCAGGAAGTGAATGATCCCTTAGCTGGACCATGTAAATAAAAATATTTTTGGAATGGTAGATTATAATGGCTTGGTTCGCGTCATTTCAGTCCCTTTTAATATTTTTGGTGGGTTTTTTATTTTAAGTAGTTATTAATTAGCAGTTTTGTTTGATAGAGTTTGCAATTTTTTTTGTATAGGGTTATATCTATTCTTAATGTTTTCTTTCAGTTTAGGGTATTAGTTCTGCATGAACTGGGTAATTATACTACATCTATTGTTACCGATAAGAGTAAAAACGAGCTTTAAACATATCACTGCGAATCCTAAGGCTGTATTGCCTGTTCTGTGACCGAACTTTCATTTTTGGCTCGATTGAGTTATATGTTATTTTGTCATCAGCTGAAGCTGACTATGAATCTCTGATATTATATAATAATTATAGCTACTTTGTACGATATTTTAATTGCAAGAGTTGCCTCACATGTTTAGGTAAAATAAAGGTGGAAGATGGTAAAATAATGTTAAGATGAATCGAAAGATATAGCTCTTTTAAGTATTTTAATTTTAAGCATTCAAGGTTCAGTCATGTGCGCATATTTTATATTTTAAATATTTTTATGTTTGTGTAAAGACGAGTTACACGTGGTCTGTGTGTAACTGTCAATACACGCACACAAACACGCACAAAATATGAAAATATGCAGAGATGTCTGAACCTGAATATTTAAACCAAAATGTTCTGAGTAGTATATTTGCTTATTTGTATAAACGTAAGCCTAACGATCTTTTAGTCAGTCACTTCAACCATATTAAGTACTGAAGTAGAAGAAAAGAATTTTATTTGATGATAAGAAAGTAAACAAATAATTTTTAAAAGGAATATTGGACAAGTTCTCCCCCCAAGTGATCGTGAACTTGACGGCGAAACGTCCCAATAAGAGCGTTGCTTGCGCCTTTGTTTTTCCTTTTTTTTGGCGGGGTGGGGGGCGGGGTAAGGGATGGGAGTGGGCCATAAATATCGAATTTAGGTAAAAATCTGGTCAGACAAATCCGAGTGGATCCTGACTCCCGAGGAAAGAGAGAATTGAACCCCCGTAAAGCAAGTCTCCTTGAAGCCTTTTAGAAGTGATGGCGGAGTTTTTTTTTTTTTTTTTTTTTTTTTTGTTTTTTTTTTTTTTTTTGGGGGGGGGGGGCGGGGTTGTCTTCTCCGGACACTTTTCAAAGCGATATCTGAAGGGAGACCTCCAGCGAAGTTATTATTGTATTTTTCTATTTTTCACAATTTTTTTATGGTAAGATTTTTGGTAAAGATATATTTTTTTACGGTAAGAATCTGGTAAAGACCTATAGGTCTGAGACAGCGAAGTGGACCTTTTTTTTATATTCAGGTTATTCCACAGAAATAGGAATATAGGAGATATTAATTGTAAAGCGTTTTTATAGAAATTGTTAACATTGTTCAAATAACCTCAGATTACAATGAATAAGAGTATATATTAAAAGTAGGGAATAATTAACGAGTGCAAAGGCATATGTTTAGTAATATTTTTGTAGACAGACTAAAAGAGTGATCTAATTTAAAATTGGCTGTAAGTTAGAGGTTACAGATGTGTAACTTTTTTTTCTGTTTTCGATCGTGTTATCTGGTGCTTTTTCATCCAACTGCTGAAATATGTGTGTATATTTATATATATGTATGTATACGTATGTATTCATACTTATATATAAATACACTCATACATATTCAGATATATATATATATGTATGTATATATATATATATATATATATATATATATATATATATATATATGTATGTATGTTTATATATATATATATATATATATATATATATATATATATATATATATAAATATGCTTGTGATCGTACTTTTATAAGTAAACAGTTGTTCAAGAAGAAAAAAAAAAATAAACGCTTAGATTTTTCGCCGGATTTTGTAAGCGTAGTCACCAGTTTATTCACGAGCCACTGACAAACTGTGACAATTTCGCGAGGCTATGACGAAGGACCTAGGTTTTCAATGCTAGCTTTTCCCTGTGTGTGTGTGTGTGTGTGTATATATATCTATATATATATATATATAATATATATATATATATATATTACATAATGCGTATATGTATACACGTATGCAGTGTATGTCTTGTATGATAATTAAACATATCATGTAACTGTAACTTACATCTGTACCTTGGCAGCCAACTCCTTGCTATGTGAATGTGAGAAGTGAAGTACAAAAATTTTCAGTTAATGAAAATGGGAATTAAATGGAAGAGAGAGAGAGAGAGAGAGAGAGAGAGAGAGAGAGAGAGAGAGAGAGAGAGAGAGAGAGAGAGAGAGAGAGAGAGAAGAATCTTTCCTATGGGTTACTATGAAAACCTTTCTGTAATATTATTTTTATACCTGTCCGTAGATATAGGATGTGGTCTTTCTTAGAACCCGAAGACAGAGAGCGTCAGTATTGCAAACATTGCGCAGCGTATCTTATAAAATACTCGAATTATAAGTGTTCTCTATTTAGGGATTTTGAAGAGGGGAAAATAATGAATTGAAGTCGTATTAATATTTTAAGGAATTTGTTAAACAGCGACGTATGTTGAGAAAAAATGGGACGTGTTAGAAGTAGTGTTTCAATTTGTGGAAGTATTTTCCTATATCGGATAAACGTTGATAAATTTTTTTTCTATTTTATCCTAAACATACTTCATGATATTAAGATTTTATTGGTGCATATGCTTGTAATTATTAAGCGTTCTCTAATTAAGAGAGCGTTGTAAATCTCTCTCTCTCTCTCTCTCTCTCTCTCTTCTCCTCTGTGTCTCCTCTCTCTCTCTCTCTCTCTCTCTCTCTCTCTCTCTCGTTCTCTCTCTCTCATTTATTGATCCCAGTTATGGAAATCTCTGGTTTTCCTTTTTTCTTCTAAGCGACTTTGGTGAATGGTAATATTTCCTCGTTTATTTTTGCTGTATTTTTTCTAGTCCATTTCCTCCTCCTCCTCCTCCTCCATTTCGGGTGTCGTAGTTGGGAGAATGATAACATTTTCTCTTTTTATTTTTGCTGGTTTTGGTCCATTTATTTTCTTCTGCCTCCTCCTCCTCCTCCTCCTCCTCCTCTATTTCGAGTGTCGTAGTTGGGAGAATGATGATATTCTCTCCTTTATTTTTGCTGGTATTTTTTTCTTTTAGTCCATTTTTCCTCCATCCTTCCCTCCTGTCCTCCTCCTCCCCTCCTCCCTGCCTGCCTCCTCCTCCCCTTTCCTCCGCCTCCTCCCTCAATTTCCGGCTCTCGGTAATAATACCAGAGGAAGAGGAACAACAACCATCTTGACGAGAATCCTGTTTTTTTGGGAAAAGTTTGAAAATGTTCTTGGGAATTGTTGTGAAATTGAAAGAGAGAGAGAGAGGAGGAGAAGAGAGAGGAGGAGATGATGAGAGAATGAGAGAGAGAGAGGAGAGAGAGAGAGAGGAGAAGACAGGTCAGTCAATTCAGTTCAGTTTAATTGGCTGCCCACAAAGATGCGGAAAGGGGAAAGCGAAGGATGAAAGAAATTGAAATTAGGAAATAGGAGAAGAAGAGAGAGGAGAATAGAGAGAGGAAGAAGAGAGACGGAGAGAGAGAGAGAGAGCTCTGGAAGATGGATATCGAACGGAATGACACAAGAGGTAGTAGTAGTCATTCCCTTCCGTGGGGGAATGGAATTGGAATGATAGAAAGTTGAATGGAATGGAAAATAGAACGTTGAAGAATTGGTTAAATCTCTTCTCCTACCTGGAAACTTGTTTGTTGAAAACGTTTTCTTATTCCCCCAATTATTAATTTGTAAACGTTTCACGTGTGAGAAAAGAAAAGCTTTTGTAATTTGTTATTTTGAGTGATATTTTTGGGTTGGGAAAATGGAATGATAGAAAGTGAAATGAAATGGAAAATAAAACGTTGAATAAAATAGTTAAATCTCTCTTCCAGGAACGTTTTTGTTGTGTATTATATTTCAGTAATGTTTTTAATATGTTTCTTATATACTGAAAGTTTGTGATTTTGGCTTTTGGCTTTCATTCAGTGGAAGTTTGTTTGTTTTAAAAAAAATTTTTTTTTTTGTTTTGACGTCCTCCAGTTCTAATTGTTTATTTATCACTACCTGGTATCCGTGACGTGTTTTGTATTCAGAAACATATGGATATACTCGTTATTTCGGCTTCGCTTTGTATTCAGAGACGCCTATCAATTATTTCATATATATATATATATATAATATATTATTATATATAATATATATATATATATATATACATACAGGTTTTACTTTATCGGTTTATTACTGTTTACTAGTTTTGTTTTCTTAAGGATTTAAAATGTGTTCTTTACTCTTAAGTGAAACAGGTTGATACATTTTATATTTGGTGCCCTGTTAAAAATGTTGGGCGTGAACGTTTAAGCAATCATTTTTCTTTTATTTATTTATTATTTTTCTTTTTATTATTTTTTTTTTTTTTGCTGCTCTATCACAGTCCCCTCCAATTCGACTGGGTGGTATTTTTTATAGTGTGGGGGGTCCCAGGGTTGGCATCCTGCCTCCTCATTTATTATTTATTTTCTTTTTGTTCTTTTTTTTTTTTTTTTGTTTTTTTTTTTTTTTGGGGGGGGGGGGGGGGGGGGACCATCATATCACAGTCCCTCCAATTTCGACTGGTTGGTATTTAGTATAGTGTGGGGTTGTGGGGTTCCGGGTTGCATCCTGCCTCCTTAGGAGTCCATCCCACTTTTCTTACTATTGTGTGCCGTTTGCTAGGATCACACTCTTCTGCATGGAGTCCTGGAGCCTACTTCAGCCTCTAGAAGAGTTTTTTCTAGATTCCTTTTCAGGGATCTTGGGATCGTGCCTAGGTCGATCCGATTGATTGGGTACAATTTCCACTGGCATATCCCATTATCCTTCTTATTTTTTCTATTTTCAGATTTCTTGATACTTATCCATTTTTTCCCTCTTTCTTTCTTCTTCAACTCTTGGTGTCCCATTGGTATTGCGACATCAATGAGTGATACTTTCGTTCTTGACTTTTGTTCAATCAAACGTCACGTCTGGTCCTGTTTGCACGTATCACCCTATCCGTTTCTGATACCATAGTCCCCTAGGATCTTATTGCCTGATCGTTTTCTATCCACTCCTTCAGGTTTGGTGCTCGTACCAACTTTAGTTACTTGCAAGGTAAGCTGATGTTTCTTGTCACAGGCTCCAGTGGGAGGGCTTTTGCCACTGAAATCATGCCTCTTTTTTGTAACTGGTTCTTTGTAAGCAAGTGCCCGGGCATTCCACTTGCTATTGTTGGTTTTATGGTTTCATTTTTCGTATTGCACTTCCTATCATATGGGAGAAGATGTTTATTTCCAGTCTATCGTTCTTTGAAAAACATATCTGGTTCTTAGGGCCTGATTCTTGTGCCGTGTTATCATTCCTTCGTTCTTCTTTAGCTCCCCCTCCCCTCTGTTAGCCATTGCCAATTTTTCATCGCTGGCTAGTTCTTTATCTTGTTTCCTCATGTATTGTCCGTGCATTGGTTTGTTGTGCCAGTCCCTCTGTTTCTGTCTGTCTTTTCCTTCCTGTCTGTGTTATTTCTGGGTCTTCGTCTACTTTTATTAGTCCTTCTTCCCTTGAACTCTTTAGCCACTCGTCTTCACTGGTTTTTCAGCTATTGCCCAGGTGCGTCCTGTTTTTGAGAAATGTTGACGCAGTCCTCTATACTTAGTAGCCCTCTACCCTCCCTTCCTTCGTGTTGATGTATAGTCTGTCCCGTATTTGCTCTTGGGGTTTGTAGTCTGGTAGTGCTTTGTGTATTGTCAATATGTTTCGATTCCTTGGTTTTTTCTGATCTATCGCTTGCGGAGTTCTGCCTTCGTCCATTACCACATTTATTCCTGCGCTGTATCTGAGTTACTGGCACTGCCCATCTTTTATGGCTTTTGTTTAAGGCTTTTATCATATTTCCGGCATTTGAGTTTTTGACTTGGAGTTATCGCCTTGAGTCTCCTGCATATTTAATTCTTTCCCTGATCGTGTCCTTCACTCTCTTGGTGTTTTATATTCCCCTCCTTCCATTATTCCCAGGTATTTGTAATCCTGTCTCATTCTTATTATTTTATTAATTAGTTATTATTATTATTTATTTATTATGATTATTGTAGTTGACACCTATTCACACGTAACAAACCCACCAAAGGGGCCACTGAAATGAAATTCAAGCTTCCAAAGAATGTTGGTTTCAACCTCCCACCGCTGAAGACCCTCCCCCCTCCCTCCCCCACTACGCTACTGCCCCGGTAACTGATCATGATACAGAGCCAGTGATTTTTCCATCGGCCTGGTTGAGGCGCACGAGCCCGAGACATCTGAGCGACAGGCCACGACGCTAGCCACCATACTAGCGGGGCAATATAAAGGAAAAAGTGTGTATACGATGTGTTTTGCATTAACGAAAATGTTCTGAGGAGACTCGTAAACGTATATATTAAAAAACGTTCAATATACTTCACTCGGAAACGTTTAAGAACGTCTCATATTGAGGAGAAAAACGTTCAGGAACGTCAATAACGTTGAGGAAACTCGTACAATGTACGTTTTTATAAACGTTTGATATATACTTTACTTAACAAACATTTTAGGACGTGATATATTGAGACAGAAACATCAAGCAAGGCTGACGATTGGTAAAAAGCGAAGGTGAAAGTTCTTTGTCGATTTTTTTAGCAAAATAAATAAATAAATAAAAAAATTAAACCTCCCATTTTATTGACTAAGAGACAACAAGCAACATTAACTACTGGTAAAAACCGAAGCTGAATATACTCCCCTTCAAAAAATTATATATATATATATATATATATATATATATATATACGTATACGTATATTATATATATATATATATATATATATATATATATATATATATATATATATATAGAAGAACGCCTATTCTCGCAAAGGTCTTCTCTTTCCTCCTCCTCCTCCTCCATCAGCAGCCGATTTCTTTATATATTTATATATAAAAAAAACGCATCGGAAAAGAAGAACAACACCTCCTCTCGCAAAGGGCTCCTCCTCCTCCTCCTCCTCCTCCATCAGCAGCCAGGGGGAGGAGTAAGAAGAGCAACAACATGGAAACGGCTTCATTTGGGAGGCCGCTGTAAGAAAACTAATGGGGGGGGGGGGGGGGGGGGAGACCTGTCGGCTCCAGGGCCGGAAGATGGAGAAACGATATCACCACACTTTGCAAAGGGCCTCCGCTGGTGGACTAATTGCTCCTCTCTCTCTCTCTCTCTCTCTCTCTCTCTCTCTCTCGCTCCTCTCTCTATAGCTCCTACGCAGGATTTAGTGTGTGTGTCTGTGTGTGGGTGTTGGGCGTGTGTTTATATACGCTGGATGTACAAGGATGTGTGTGTGTGTGTCTATTGTATTCGCGGGTGTACAGGAATATACGAGATTCAAGAAACCACTGGATGAAATAAATAAAACAGCAACGTTTTAAGTGTGTGTGTGTGTGTGTTTGGGGGGAGGGGGAGGCGTGTGTTTATATACTCTGGGTGTACAAAAATGCGTGTATGTGTGTGTGTGTGTATGTGGGCTATGGGTGTGTCTGTTTATTCGCGGGGTGTATACAGGAATATTCGTAGATTCATGAAATCGCTGGATAAAATACATAGAAACATTATCGTGTTATGTCAGTGGTGTGTTGTTTTGTTTGTGTGTGTGTGTGTGTGTGTGTATCTGTGTGTACGCTGGTTATACAAGAATACAGACAATTCACGAAGCCGTTGGTAAAAATAACGAACGAAGTCTCGTGTAATATTATAGAATAAATCGCGTGAGGTAATTATTGGTTCCACATACGTGTAGTCGACATGTTGGACAGACTGTAAAGAATAATAAAGCAAAAAAAATAATAGACTGATTTGAAATTTAACTGAAGTATAGTATATATATGTGTGTGTGAATTTATATATACACAAATAAATTCACAAATATACACAAAAGAAAGAGCAGACTGTTATGACCTGCAAAAATAGTGTATATAGGAGCGCCCTTAAGAAAACTGTACATCAGATGGGAAGAAGGGTGTTTGTTGTGTGTAGGTATGTGTCCATAACACTTGAAGTAGAATGCCCCCTCCCTTCCCTCTCCCCCATGCTCCCTGCCCCTCCCCCCTTCCTCTTCCTCCTCCTCCTCCACCTCCTCTCATATACATTCGTCCAACATGTTTCATCTTCCCCTATTCCATCCAGGCTAAGACTTGGATGATGATGGGTGGAGGAGTATATAGAGATTCCCCCAGGGGGAAAATGGGTGATGATGAGGAGGAGTATATAGAGATTTCCCCAGGTGGAAAGGCGTGAGCAAACGGTAGAGGCACAAGTGCTGGCGTTTTTTAAGTTTTACCTTTTATATGTTTATTATTTTTTTTATTTTAAATAAACTTTTGAACGCTGGTTAAAGCGAAGAATCGTCCGTAGATGATAAGATGCTTTATGAGGGACGTTTATCTGGAAATTAGTTGTATAGCTATTTATTATTATTATTATTATTATTATTATTATTATTATTATTATTATTATTATTATTATTATTATTATTATTAATTATTATTATTATGTGCTCGCTTGTCTTCATTGTAAACAACAAAAGAAAACTTCGAGTAAACAAAGAAGCTTTCATATGATTTACAAAGGGTGTAAATAAGAAATATAACAAATACGAAAAACCATAGGAATGTAAATGAAAAGATATAAAATATATAGAAAATGAAAAAAGAAGCAAGATTGTATATAAGAAATAATAGAATAGGTAAGAAAAATGAACCAAAAGTGTAAATAAGAAATATAAAAAAATAAGGACAGAGAGCCAAAAGAGTGTAATTATAAAAATATTTTTTTTAAATGAGAAAGAAAAATGAAAGCGTAAATGAAAAATATGAAAAAATTTTTTTAAGGGAAAAACAATAGTTATTATAGATGAAAATAAAGAAAATTAAGATAAAAATAGCAAAGACAAAAGACGTTAACTAAAATCCAGTCGAAGAAAATAAAGATTGTGACCCTTCGTATGCCCCTCCCCCTCCATAAAAAAAAAAAAAAAAAAATATGATAAAAAGGGATAAGAAGTCTTGAGCGAAATGTCAGCATTGCACGACTCCTGGTGACCATCGACACGCGCCGCCCGTATTTTCAATAAAAACCGAAGGGAATAAACGCCAGCGACAGAGAGAATATGAGAGAATATGTGGAAGTGATTCTCTCGTATATCATGGCGAGAGAGTCATCTGTTGGTACGAGAGAGAGAGAGAGAGAGAGAGAGAGAGAGAGAGAGAGAGGAGCGTCTTGTGGCCTGATATCACAGACTGCCAGATTTTTCTCCTTTTGTAAGCCGTCTGTTATTGGAACGGCTCGCAATTGCCCCCTTCTCTCTCTCTCTCTCTCTCTCTCTCTCTCTCTCTCTCTCTCTCTCTCTCTCTCGTTTACGGGGCCATTTCTACGTAAATGATTTTACGCAGCTGCCAAAGCTCTCTTCCGTTTTTTTTCCTCTTAGTATTTTTTTTTTTTATTTTTTTTATGTCATTTCTTTTATTTATGTTTTTGTTTTTCCACGGCCTGATCCGTTATTACGTATATGATTTCTGCCTTCATGGCGGCAATGTCTTATTTATAATTTTTTTTCATATTTGTGTACGTGATTGCAACCGCTACCGTTGGGTTTTTGAACAATTATTTCCATTAAATTTTTCATGCTTATATTTTTCGTCTCTCTATCTTTGATTTTTTTTTTTAAATGATTACTTGCTTGCAACGACTATCACAGGATTCTGTTCCCTCATTTTCATTCATTCGACATTCTTTCACTTCCTTATCATTCATTTTTATGGGATTGATTACTTGCCTTCAACAACTTTTTAATTTTTATAATTTACCTATTCTTCTTTTTATTCCATCTCAGGGTCTTGTCCATTATATATATTAATATTCCAGTGCTTAAATTTTCACCACTTTATCATCAGTTCTTATGTAAACGATAACTTTCAGCAACGACTTTTTTTATCGTTTCTTGCGATATTCCTTTCTTTATCATTTTTTTTTCTCTCACCCACTTGGAACCTGGAGACTTTTTCTTTTTTTCATTGTATCTCCACCAGTAACCTAAAAGACTTGTCTTTTTATTTTATCTCCACGTGGAACCTAGAGATTTTTTTTATTTTATTTTATTCCCACCTGGAACCTGTCACATGCATCAATACTTATGTATGATTCCATATTCAAACAGCCATCCAGTGTAATGCAAACTTTTCTCCATAGCAAAAAAAAACCAAAAAAAAAAAAAAAAAAAAAAAAAAAAAAAAACCACAACTTTATAGCTTTTCCCCCATAAGATGAGATGTACACGAGAGGAAGGGAGGAAGGAGAAAAATATAGGACTGCCTTGTATCTCCCACCTACCCTACCCACCCTCCTCTCCCCCAACCCCCACCACCAAACCACCAAATAAAAGCAGAATGCCTAAGTCATATCCGAGCGAGGATGGCCAATAAGTTCCGCGCCTTGCCAACATTACAGTGAGCCTCCCTCTAGGTCCGAAGGAAATCCCACGCAGAAGGCGGCGGGATCTGTGTGGCCCAGGGGCTGAGAAACTGCTGCTGCGCTGCTGCAGAGTCCGGCAGATGAGAGAGAGAGAGAGAGAGAGAGAGAGAGAGAGAGAGAGAGAGAGAGAGGTGGGGGAGGGGGTAAGGAATCCATGATGGAGGGAAGGACTTATGTCGTGAACGCTTTCTCTTTCTTTGATCTGTCTCTTGCGTGTGTGTGTGTGTGTGTGTGTGTATATATATATATATATATATATATATATATATATATTATATATATATATATATATATATATATATTATGTGCAATATTACAATTACTAAAATAATCTCATGCAGACAGGATGGTATTTAGTGGATTTATTTATTCAAAAAAGTTACAAAGCTTTTTTGAATAGATAACTCCACTATAAGATATCATCCAGTTTGAACCTGGGGTCTTTTATACTATATATATATATATATATATATATATGTATATATATATATATACATAATGTATATATATTATATATATACTGCGTTACATAAAAATGTTACGAACTCAGCAAGATTGTTCCTATCACTGTGCAAAGTGCTTGTGGATTAAACTGATAGGTTCAGTTTTATATACATATTCTTGTAATTGGGAGATTACGCCGCGCGTTAGAGGGATCATGAAAGGAAATTGTAAGCTTTTGTTACAGATGTGAATCATTTGACTGTATGTGTACATTAATGTGTAAAAATTTTCATTGTATTTTGTAATCCATTTTTAGCAGAAGATCGGATATTTCTTTCATCTTCCATGTTTTTCGTTCCTCCTTACCTTCCATTTCCTTTCCCTCGCTTTTCCATTTTGTCTACTTTTGTCTACTTTTCCGTAGTGAGAAGTAGACCTCACTTATATTCAATCGGTCAGTCTTCCTCACTTCATGGTTCAGATTTGCCAGTTTAAAAGTCCTCATTGTATTCAGTTTTAATTCGCTCATTAGTTTCCTTATACTTTTAAAAAAAGTTTTAGGAACTCGAGGCGAGATGGCCCTGTCTTTCTCCTCCTCCTCCTCCTCCTCCCCTCCCCTCCTCCTGGCGTTTTGGCGTAAAATATTGACTTACTTATTTCAAAAGAGTTGCGTTGTTCCACTTCGACTTTCATGGGCATCATTAAAACTTGGGGAATGAGTTCGGCCAACTTTTAATGTAGGCGTTTGAATCCTGAGAAAAGTCACTCTCTCAAGAATTACACTTGTTTTTTTGCTGGGAGGATGTGTTTTCTCTCCCTCTCCCTCTCCCCTCCCCTCTTCATTTTTCCTCGGATCACAATGGCCGTTGATTCTCTGAAAAGACAGTCCGGTCTATGTGATTTGGGTTTAGGGCGTTCAAGAGGTCATGGTATGTTTGAGATTGTCGTAACCAACAGCAAGTTCGGAATGTTATAATTGGAGGGAGTTCATTACTCAGTGTTAGGTTACAACTGAGTTATTTGCTCACGCACGAGTCTACTTTAACAAATTCAGTCCCGTCGACGAAAGATATTTTTAAACGATACTTTATCTCCTGAAACAGAATACCATATATGTATACGTTCGTTACTTCAAACCACTTGAAATATATATTTTCAATTACCAACAGTTTGTGATGTGGAATCGAATGCTACTCTATGTCCGTCCATTCTCTCCATAAAGCGACCACCGAAATGATATATATCGTGACCATGCCCACGGAGAAACATTACTAATGTAACCCGATTACTAAGAATACAGACCGCAGAACTTGCGTGTTATTTGGCACGGTAGCTTATGGTGTCGTGCTATCAAGCCCCTGTCCCCATTCTGAGCTAGTCTGGATTAATAGGGGTGTTGGCCAGCCCCCCAGCAGGTCTCTGCTGTAGTGTCTCTCTCTCTCTCTCTCTCTCACTCTCACTCTCCATGGTAACGCTGGATCAACGCCTTAGTCGCGTGAACAGTATGAGAACTTTATTGAGAAGTATTACTCACACGAGCTTCCGAAGAAACCGCTAGCCAGGTAGGGGGCTTCTCACGCGCCCAGTTTCGTCAGAATAAGTCTTGGAGATCCGGTTCTGTCCCGTTATGCATCGGCCGTATTTCCACGTAATTCATTGAAAAATTTAAGCGGGGGATGTGTCACTCGGGGTCATTGGCCCGGTGGTCTGAGCTAGTTTAGTATTTGTAGCTAGGATTTCTTTTTTTTTTTTCCATCGTTTTAGTGGTTTGAAGATCCTGCGTAGTTCAGATATTCAGAAGTTTAACATATATTTCGTTTCACTTGATAACCAATACTGAAAATTTATATATGGGATCTTCTGTTCCATCATTTTGGTGGTATGAAGATCCTATGTAGTTAAAGTATTCTAGTTTAACATATTTTTTGTTTCACTTGATAACCAAAAATTATATATTGAAATTTGTATATAGTATAGCTCTCATTCAATCATTTTGATGGCATGAAGACCTATGTAGTTAAAATATTCTAGTTTAACATTTTTTTCCTGATAACCAAATATTTTTTTTTATTTATATATGGGATTTTATATTCCATCATTTTCGTGGTTTCAAGAACCACAGTAGTCAAGATACTTGAAAGTCAAATGATTATGTTCGCATGATGACTAGAAATTTGTAGTGAAAGTTATATATGGGATGTTTTATACCAATATTTTAGTCATTTCAAGCGGTTAAAATGTTTCAACATTTTGTTGTGAAAGTGTTCAGTTGGTTTAAGGTTTATATATATATATATATATATATATATATATATATATATATATATGTATATATATATATATATATTGATATGAATATATGATTCGGTAGGTTTTGTAAACTGTTTGTGCTCTCTCTCTCTCTCTCTCTCTCTCCTTTCTCTCTCTCTCTCTCTCTCTGGATTAATATAATTAAAAACGTACCCTATTAGGCGTGGTCTCTCTCTCTCTCTCTCTCTCTCTCTCTCTCTCTCTCTCTTCTCTCTCTCCTCTGGAGTATTGTAATTAAAAAACGTAACCTATTAGGCGTGGGAATAAAAGGTAATTTGCAGTTAAAATTGTTAAATATATTTTCCTCGTTAATGACCTCGAAATAAAGTCGAAACCGTTCTCTGGACCTCAACCCAGTCTCATATTTTTGTTTCCACCTGCGGTAATGTGTGATAATTAAATCACGTATGTTGATTGTGTGTGTGTGTGTGTGTATATGTATATATATATATATATATATATATATATATATATAATATATAGATATATATTCTCTCATGCTCTTTGATACGTTCAACCAAATACCATTCTATTCCATACTATAATTCCACCTTGGCTGCATTATTCGTGTCTCCAAGATTACGACCTCTTATCCAGCTTAATCCTTCTCGTGTTTCAAGCTTAGGTTACACGTAGTTTTGGGGGCGGGGGTTAGGGAATGGGAAGGGGAAGCTCTTAGTCTGTTATACGCCCAGATATATTTTCTCGGTTAACCCCTTGGCCTGCCAGGGATTAGCACTTGGCTTTTCAAAGTTAATCCTTTTTGATGTTTCACGGGAGCGCCGTAACTACCTCTGCTGGAGATTTTCTTTTTAATCGCGGTTGTAGTAGTATTGGTTTGTTTTGCTTCTCTTTTAAGACTTTGAAGGTGGTTCGTTTACTGCTTCGTTTCATTTTTTTATTCTCTCAGGTCTGTGGTTGTTCGTCTTACTCGAATCAACTTTGTTCTGCAAAAAAAAAATATATATATATATTTTGGTTGTTTTAAAAACGATATACCGTTCGGGACGCCTGCTCTTGTTATTTACGTTTGACGTAGGTGCTGTGTAGCGGATCTCATGATTTGGGTGGATGCTATGTAGCATTTCTTTTGAATTGGGTGGATGCTGTGTAGCGGATCTCTCGGATTTGGTGGGTGCTGTGTAGCGCAACTTGTGTTGTTGGTTACCGATCAGACTTTCTTTCCAATTTTATTGTAATTTAATAACATTGTCTTAGGTTAAAGCCTGATATTTCTAATGCATGGACTTTTCTTTCGTTTTTTTTCAATTGTATTGTATTTTAATAACATTGTCTTTAGTCGATGCCTGATATTTCTAATGCATGAACTAATCCAAGAACGATTGGAATAAATCAAGTTTATCGTTGTAGGATATTTCGAAATGACAGCACTTTACGGCAGCCGCCGTGACTCCCCCAAATAACCATTTCCAACTTTTGACGTCTAGCATTTTAACCCTTAACATTTTGAGATTTCATGCAAAATATTTTTTTTCCAGAATATTCCCAGTGTTAAAAAAGTAATACTTTTAAGCACCAACGGAAATACAACACCATTTAAATCTGTAAACAACATAAATATTATTCTTGTGTGTTCATGGGTGAAGTTTGTCTCGAATTTCGAGTTTTGGGGAAGATACATTTTGTTCCCATTTGATGAGGGTGTTCCATTTATATATTTTATAAAATATAGGATGGAGCGGCCATTGCGTTAGATGAGTAATTGACATTTGAAAAATCTCTCTTTTTTCGTTCTTGATACAATTAAATAAAATATTCACTCATTAGACGTTTATAAATTGATTTATTTATAAATATAACACCAAAACTTTCAGTGTAAATGAAGATGATTAGAGAATGGTTGTCAAAGGAATTTGATGAACGCTAATAGAAGGGAATATCGAAAGCGTGATGATTTAACAGAAAAAGCTGAATTTGCAGGAAATCTTTGCCATAATCACGATGAAAACGAAGAAAATAGTATTAAGTTGTAATAGATGTTCACTCTCGACGTGGTTCGGAAGTCACGTAAAGCCGTTGGTCCCGTTGCTGAATAACCACTGGTTCCATGCAACGTAAAAACACCACACAAACAAACAAACGCACGAGAGAAAGTAAGAGCAACATTTGAAAAGATATTGAAATGAAGAAATAGGCGTGATTGGACATTTGAGCATTAAAAACGTAACTGAGAAATCAACGATAATATGAATGATAAACAAAGTAACAAAAATATATTACTAGAAAGGAGTTTATTTAAATTCACCAAGTAAGATAAACCGAAGAAAATAAAGTGTTGACAGGAAGTGAAAAAATATGAAATGAATAGAGAGAGAGAGATAGAGAGAGAGAGAGAGAGGAGAGAGAGAGAGAGAGAGAGAGAGAGCATTAGCAAATGTCATGCAAATGAAATCAATCATACAGAGTGACGCGATAAAGCGAAGGGGAGAATCAGAAACGAAATAAACGTGAGTAATGAAATGAAAGGTGACGAAGGTAATGGGGGGAATGAAAAAGAGAAAAAATAGAAACAGACAGTAAGGAAGGAATAGCAGAGAAAGAAGAGCGAGGAAGAAAAAAAGAAAGAGAAAAGGGAAAGGAAGGAAGAGTAGCTGAGAAACATAGAAGTCCACTTTGTTTGGGAGAGAGAGAGAGAGAGAGAGAGAGAGAGAGAGAGAGAGAGAGAGAGAGTCAGTCAGTCAGTTAGTCAGTCAGTCAGTTTAATTGCTGCCCACAAAGATGCAGAAAGAGAAAACGAAGGATAGAAAGAAATTGACAGGAGAGAGAGAGAGAGAGAGAGAGAGAGAGAGAGAGAGAGAGAGAGAGAGAGAGAGGCAGGCAAATGACGCCACTAATTTGGAAGACAAAACTTTAATTGGGTAAATGCCGTCATCAACTTGGGAAAAAAAAGGCAATTTGTAAGGGAAAGAGAAGACAAAAATAGGACAGAAGGAGAAACTGAGGTCAGCGGAAAGAACAGGTCACAGATTACACGTAAGACGTGAATGTGGGAACACAGGAGAAACTGGAGAAGACGGGAAAGCAAAGGTTAGAAAGAGAGAGAGGGATTAAACATTTTCGTAAAAGAAAATCGACGCCTGATGGAATAAACGAAAACTCATTTTGCATGAGTGAGTTGTTAAGGAAGAAATATATATATATGTATATATATATATATATATATATATACTATATATATATATATATATATATATATACACGGATATATTTGTGTGTATAGATAGATAGATAGATAGATAAAAAGATGTACTGGGCAGAGGAAGATGGAGAACGCTGACTAGAAACAGCGACCCCATATAGAAAATAGATAGGTAGATAGATAGAGAAGGAAGCGTAAATATCTTACGGGAGACATTTCATTAGCAGAGTGAAGTAAAAGCAGAATTTTACAGGTAGTAACTCTCGTCCCTGAATAATTAACTAGGAGCCCGGCCACTTAAACACTCCACTTGCATGAATATTTAATCGAGCCGTTCTGACAATCTGGATTGGTTTCCGGAATATGGCCAAGTTATCGATCACACTCGCAGTACCTAGAAAAGAGAGAGCGTCTATTCTCGTGCGTGCTTGCGTTCTTGCGCGCGTCTCAGCGCGCGCATGAATGGCTGAAAGGAATTTGTTATAAGGGTACGATATCGACTTGATTGATCTTTTTAGGTTGAAGACGTCGATGAGGTAATCATTCAACAGGATTGTAAAGTACTTTATTGCCAAAAATAAGTAAAAAACATAAATAAAATAAAATAAAATCGTTTATTCGGGGAGTAAGCCTACAACCTACTTTAGAGAAGTAAAGCCAGGTAATTGTGTCACGTTCTGCATTTTTTCTAAAAGCTTTATTTGGCAGGTTCAATAATTGATCGAATATCTATATATCTACTGATCTATTGGTTCTCTTACTCCATTGTATATTGTCTTCTTGCCACCAAGTGCCTCTTGTAACAGACCTCTAAGGTACTATGTAGACCTCATTATCCTTTTGTCAACCGTCCCTGTACTCTCTCTCTCTCTCTCTCTCTCTCTCTCTCTCTCTCTCTCTCTCTCTCTCTCTCTCTCTCTCTCTCTGGTTAATTTAGGTGGAGTGTGAAGAGAGTGTATATTTATGCAAATGCTCTACTTAATGGAAATGGGTGCCATCATTTATACATTTGATTTATACATGATCATTCATTGGTATAACCAGTTCATCCAAAACAAGAGGTCATTCACTCTGCTTAGCAAGTGCCAAGTCGTAAGAAAATTTGGTAGAAAATAATACAAAATGGAAGCAAAGAATCGTACATGTACCGGAATTTAAATTCTGGAAAATACTGTGTACTGGAGCCAACTATGGACTCATAATCACTGTCAGAAAATTCAGAAAAGCTTACGGCTTAGGTTACGATTGTTATTTTTTCTATAATGATGCTGATTATTACTGATGATTTTCCATTTCCACCTTATATTATAAACCTCAAACACACCCCTCCCCCCCGAGCTGCCAAATTTGGCCTTCGTAGAGCTGAGAGAACCCCATTGGTATTATTGTAATTGATGATGATGTTGATAGCATTGATAGTAATGGTTTAATTCTTAAAGTAACTCAACAAGTGGTATCATTTTGAGTTTGGTTATGAACGTAGAAGTTACTGATTTTTCCTTATATATATTTATGTGTATGTGTGTCAAAATCTCTTCTTGTAAATGAGAAGTGACGAGACGAAAGAGACATTATTCCTCTCTCCTTTACAACCGTCCTATAAAAAGACCGTGTATTTTTCTACAGCCCCTGACGTTCAAAGTTTGACAATGGCCATCTTCCCTCCCCCTAACCCTCCCCTCCCCTCCCCCCCCTCATCCCCCAGTCACCTTTGGCCCCCCGATTACTATGGTAATTTTCAGCAGCATCAGCAGGACCCCTGGTGTTTTATTCTCACTCCTCTGGGGACCAGCGCCCCCCCCCCCCCCACCCTGTGTCTCCCCCCTCCCCTCCAGCTACTCTTTCATTTTCGGCGAGGTCCAGCTCCCCTCCTCCTTTCCCACTTCCTCTCGCTACTCTTTCGTTTTCGGGATTTGGGGCGGAATACTGCAACATCCCCTTCCGATCGAATGGGTTCTGTTCTTGTCCCCTTTTCTTATTTTCTATTTTTACTCGAATATTTGTCTTTCTGTTTCGCTGGAATTTGAGGCATATAACAATTCAAAATGACTATATTTAATTGTAAATTGACTGTATATTATTTAATTGAAAGTTCACTAAAAAAAAAGCCTGCTATTTATTGCATTCTTTCTGAGGAGTGTAAGGGTTGTGGAAGCATGTGAATTTAGTCGAGGTTATTCTACGTACATCAATTCTGTCATGAAATTTTTAAAGATTTTCTTATTTCCGAACTGAATAAGCGTTCATCGTATTCAATAAATTTAATGTCTTTTTTAAAATATCGATTACTTCAGGAAAGAAATGACGTGTGGACGAACCCAACGCCCTCCCTAGCTTTTGTTTTTCAGCGTAATGAAGAAAAGAATGGAAAGGTGGTGCTCGTGTCTATAAAAGCTGATACGAAAGAGAGATAACCCCCACCCTCTCTCTCTCTCTCTCTCTGTCTCTCTCTAACTCTTAGAAATTTGTGAGAAAAAGAATGAGAGAACTTAGGAGAGTAGAGGTGGGGTAAGGAGGGGAGGGGTTGGGGGGAAGGGAAGGGGGAGAGACATCAAGGAAAAGTTTGGAGAGTTGGTTCAGGGGAACTTTTGACAGTTACTCAGGCACGACAGGACCTTCGTATGTTCTAATGGGGAGGGGGGCTCTTTAAGTATCCCTTTATGGGGAAGTGGTTCCTAGGATCCCTTTATGGGAGAGGAAGGGACTCTTTGTCTCCCTTTATGGTAGGGGAGGGAGCTGTCTGTATTCCTTTATGGGAGGGGAGGGGGCGGTTTGTATCCCTTTATGGGAGGGGAAGGGGCTCCTACTATCCCTATGAGAGGGTAAGGGGCTCTTAGTATCACTTTATGGGAAGGTAAGAGGTTCTTGTATCCCTTTATGGGAGATGAAGGGGCCTTTAGTATCCCCTTAGCGGATGGGATGGGGCTTTTAGTATCCCCCTTATGGGATGGGGTTATTATTATCCCTTTATGGAATTGGAAGGTTTAGGAAGCTGCTCTCTTATTGGGGGAAGAGAAACTGACATCCTTTGAGGGTTGGAAAATGATAGGATAATATCTTCTTTTGAGAAGGATTAGGAAGGTGGACATCCTCTTATGGGAAGATAGTATACCCTCTTTGGATAGGGGCACAAGGTAGGAGTTTTCTCCTGGAGAAGGACGTAGGGGAGAGAATGAGGATGGGAATATCTCCCTTAGAGAGGACAGGCAAAAATGGATATCTCATTTTAGATGATTTGGAAGAGAGGGTTTCGTCTTAATAGAAAAGGTTTTATCTCCCTTTCAAAAAGAGTAAATAAAATTGGGAGAGATTACCATCCTTTGGGGATGATAGGAAGTCGGGTGCCCTTCTTGGGTGAAGGAGTTAGCAGCTGATGTATCCTCATAGGCTAAGATATTTTGAAGACGATATCCTCATAGAGGAGGCTCTTTTCTTTAGTATGGAAGCTCTAGAAGAGGGATCTAAACCAGATCTTTCGTATGAGGGGGCTGTTGGGGGGGGGGGGCCTGGGGCCCCTAAAGCCCAAATTACCCATCCTGTCGGTCGAGGCAGGTAAAGAAATGGTATTGATAGGTTCCTTAGCGAATAGGAGAGCGGCTCTCTCTCTCTATATTTTCCCTTTTTACGTAAGGCGAGAGAGTACTCGAAAACTTTTCATTATTAAAGTGTATATAAAAAAAAGAAATTTCTTGCGGATGAGAGGAAGGAATTTCTCTCTCTCTCTCTCTCTCTCTCTCTCTCTCTCTCTCTCTCTCACTTTACCATCACGTTCCTATATATAAGTAAGCAGACTGATGGTATTATTGGTCGAATCCTCTTGGCATTACGTAACGTCAAAGAGGTTAGAACTTGCTGTGTTGACCAGGACCAACGTTGACCTCCTCATATAGTAACGTCGTTTTTTTACGTTATACATATACATACATATATATATATATATATATATATATATATATATATATATATATATATATATATATATTTGTAAGCTTTCAGATCTTCTAATTTTTAACCTTGAACTCCATTCTTTTTTCCTTTTATGAAATGTGACCTTTGACCTTAGGTTTCAGTGTCACTTTTAGTCCTTGAGAGATGACAGTAACTTATCTTTCGTCTTCCTCACGGAACCTTACTCCGTTTACAAAAATATCTCTCTTGTTCTCGCTTTTTTTTTTCTCTTTTATGTTGTTTTCGAGGCAAAAGTCCCCAGAGGAATTCTGTTCGAAAATGCTGAAGAGAAACTGACATTTGAAGGTAGAGTGACAAACAGCTATTCGTCCGAGTGTCGAACTCTCTCTCTCTCTCTCTCTCTCTCTCTCTCTCTCTCTCTCTCTCTCTCTTTTATCTTGACTGGTATTCATTTGGAAATTGTTCTAGTGCTCTGTTATAATACGTTGGTTGTAGTACACGCATTATATTGCAAGACAGGCTCAAGGAATAGATGTTGTAACACATGCTTAAGAATAAACATTGTATCAAAGAATAAATATTGTAACGTGTGCTCAAAGAATGAATATTGCAACACGTGCTCAAAAAGAAACATTATAACACATTCTTCAAGAATAGATATTGTAACACATACCCAAAGAATAGATATTGTAACACGTGCTCAAAATGAAATATTATAACACATGCTCCAAGAAAAGATATTGTAACATGCTCAAAGAATAGATATTGTAACACGTGCTCAAAAATAAATCTTTTAACACATGCTCCTAGAAAAGATATTGTAACACGTGCACAAAGAATAAATATTGTAACACATGCTCCATAAAAAAATATCGTAACACGTGCACAAAGAATAAATATTGTAACACATGCTCCAAAAAAAAAATCGTAACACGTGCACAAAGAATAAATATTGTAACACTTGTTCAAAGAATAAATATTATAACACATGCTCAAAGAATAAACATTGTAACACGAGCTCAAAGAACAAATGCTGGAATGTTACAGTTCGTGTCGACAGTTTTACCGAATATATTGATTCATATCATGGAGACAGAACTCTCTAAAAGTCGTGTTGTGCAGGACTTATGAAAATTAAAGCTGATAGACGCCTGTAAAGTTAAGCTCACAAAGAGCCTTACTAGTTTTGTTTTGTCGCGTATTGTTTTGTATTTCCTTGTTTTCTCCTCCCGTGGTATTTATATCATTTTTAAAGTTTATATTATCCGACTTTTTCTTCTTTCCTAAATGACAAAGTTTATATTATCCGAATTTTTCTTTTTTCTTTCCTAAATGACTGATGTCTTCTCTTTGTATTTCATATTGTCTTCTGTAATATCTTTCAAATGAAGACCATAAATGAGCACCATATTCCTACTGTATTTCTTTCAATTGAGCACCATATTCCTACTGTAATTTCTTTCAAATAAGCTCCATATTCTTACTGTAGTTTCTTTCAAATGAACAACATATTCCTACAGCAATTTCTGTCAAATGAGCATCACATTCTAACTTTAATTTCTTTCAAATACTATACCCTCACTATAATTTAAAATGAACACAATATCCCTCTGGTAACGTTCTTTCAAATGAGCACCATAGTCTTACTGTAATTTCTCTCAAATGAACACTATAATCGTATTGTAATCTCTTTCATATAGTCACCATATTGATACGGTAATATATGTCAGATGAACACCATAATCTTGAATCACAAGTCAATGTCCCCTAGAGGCTTGTTCCATGTGAATAGCATTTATCTTCTGAATATAATTAATAATAATAATAAATAATAATAATAATAATGATAATAATAATAATAATTAATAACTAAAATAATTTAGTGCCTTTATATATTTTATATTTTATATTACAAATTACGTTCTTCTGTTACATAATGCTACGTTGCCCCGACACGACGACATTTACGTCATAAAAGGTCAACTATTGTTGTGATTTGACCTTTGCCCTTTTTCAAGGACTGACCTTCCAACGTTGCTCTATTTAGCTCAACAAAGCGAGGAAGTCCCCCGATGCGCATTCCGTTCGACATTTGTTTCTTCCTGCAGCGAACGGCTCCTAGTTTGTTTTAGTTTTTACACAGGAACGTAGGATACATCGACTCTGCTTTTCTGAAATCCTGAAGGATACTGTGCAGGATCTTACTGCTGTGGTATAGGACGCAAGTAGGTGTATCTTCGTTCTCCCTGCTGCAGCGAAGGATCCTTTGCTCGTTCGTGTCCTTATGGAGGTTATTCCCTACTTGGCTGCCACAAGTCCTTCGGAGTATCCTGGAATATCCTGTTATCTTCTTTAGGATATGACACGGTCAATGGCCGAAGGCAGCCCTGTATAAATGACACGTTTTTAAAGATAATAGGATGCTTGGTGTTGACCCATGGTTTCAGCCCAACCGAGAGAGATGAGTAGAGTAGAGTAACCACGCCCCCTTTTATTTCAAGTCTTACTTATAATGAAGTTTGTCCCTAACAGGCCTCAAAAAGCCCTGCAGTGTCCTATTATCCTTGGTTAGAACGGGATAGGAGAGACCATTTCAAGGCATAATGTCATCAGTTTTTTACTGCGTTCCCCTACTTTCGCATACTCGAGGAGTAAGCCTACAATCTGCTTTGTTGTTCTTGTTGGACGGTGATAGTAAAGGTCTGAGGAAGAACCTAAAAAGGTCTGAAAAAAATGTTTCGCGTCGAGTTTAAGATACAGGAATTTCAGGATAGGATATTAATTTTATGATTTATTCATGAGAATGAAAATGTAATAATAAATAATATGCTTGTTAAACAGTACAGAAGAATTTTTTCTAATAAAATATAGCGAATTTATTTTAATTTTCGTTGCTGAAACAACGATCTATTCGCCCATAGATTTTAGTAGCTCTCGAGTAATCCGGAGTAATGCCCATATCTTGCCCAGGTGCGGAGTAAACAAGTTGAGGTATGAAGGAAAATAGGGGTGCCTGATACCGAAGAAGAGGATATGGGTGTGTAAGAATATGGGAAAACGGACGTAGAGAGAGAAGTCCGAACCAGTGTGATTCGAGTGTCATACCATAACGGAATTACTGAAATGGTTTGTTTTCATTTGCATACGACGACGCAGTGATTTACATTTCTGTTTCCATGATCAATCCCTGTTTGTTTAAGCTTTCATTATCAAAAGCCTGTTTGTTTATCATATGGAGAGAAGAGGTTCGGTGGAGGATGATGCCTTTGATAGAAGGCAGTGGAGGAGAAGGCGCATCAGGCAACCGACCCCTTCATGTAGGGATGACTTTGAAAGAAGTTTTGAAGTTTTTACTTACGAAAATGCTTATTGACGAACGGAAGAATGCTGTGCGTTTGAAGTCTTGTAAATGTGAAGACTATAACGACGTAATTCTCCATTTCATAAAGACTTTTATATATTATTGGATGGGTTGCTCTTCTTCGTGTTTTTCGTAGTTGTTATTTATGAGATTATTGCAAGTTGCAAGTAATGGCACTATTGTATTGCGGCTTTCCATTTGATTTGACGAAATGGAAAGATCCAGGTTAGTTTTGTTTTTATTTAGACTATTTAATGTCTTTACGATTTTAATTTTCATAAATGCTGCTTTTACCCTGTCTGTTTTTAGTTTTCATTTTTCAACATTTATTTTACAGCCCTGAAGATGAGACTTGAAGTGTTGAAAATGGCCAATAAATTTTACATGCTACACTGGCTGTTTCCCGTTTTATTCCTGCTAAGTCTATTGTAAAAAAAATGCCCAGCAGTCTAAATTATTTAGTAGTACCCTTAACCTCAGTCTGTTTCTATCCTGCCTGTCATTCGACAGTTAACGCAATTATATTTCTTGTAAGTTATCTGTGTCATTGTGGATGGTGTCTTACTGTTTTTGGTGTTCTGAGAAATGCTGATTTAATTGAGATATAAAAAGAATACATTCAGATTATCCAGACTCGTACAGTTCTTTGTCCCTAGGGTATTATCATGTGATAGGATGTACGTTGCATTCTTAATGAGGATTTATAATACCATCCTTACATAATGAATTGCTTCCTTAACTTTGAAGTTTGTCGAGGGCTTGTACGTAAGGCCTCTTCTTGTTTCTATCCAGAGACCCGCCCCCTCCCTTCCCCTCCTCTCTTCCTCCCTTCCAGGCCCATTCCCCTCTCCCTCACCTCTCCTTTCCCCTCCCCACCTCCTCCCTCCCACTCCCAGGCCGAGTCCCCTGGCCCAGAATCCTCGGAGCACCGCTGCGTGACATAAAGAATATAAATGGTGTCCTACATATCCTGCGTCTTTCTTTTAACTGCTGGAATAAACGTGTCCAGAGAGCCAAGGACGTTTTTATCGCCGCGTTTTGTCTGGAAACGTTTTTTTCCTCTTGGGGAGTGAATCGTTAACGTTTATTTCAGACTTGGGGATATTTTTTCTTCATGTAACTGTTATGTGGTTATTAGTCATATTCTGCATTTGATTGGGCAAGGACAATTTTAACGCTTTGATTCCAGAATTTTTCTGCATGATTTGGATGTTCTTTGGAATTGCCGTAACATTTTGCGAGAGTTATTTAATCGTTTTGCTTTTATCGAGCAAAGTGGTGGCCTTTGGCATGCGTGAATAGTTATGACTGGGCCACTCACTCTCTTTGGTTTGCTAACTTGCCTACATTTACTATATCTATATATATAACAGATAGATAGACAGACAAACAGATAGATAGACAGATAGGTAGGTAGGTAGAATCTATAGGTTATATTTTACCAGCCATCTGAAAAGTGTGAAGAAATCGAGAAAAGTTACGGGTCATTATTGTAACTGTACACGTAAGCACGCTTACGTACATGTACACCCACACACCTATATACGTATATATATATATATATATATATATATATATATTATATATATATATATATATATAATATTATATATATATAAAGAGTGAGAGATAACACGATGCTGTTTAATACACCATCCAAGTTGCGACTTCTGGCAACTGCGTCCCGATGTAATGGGCGGGGCTTGAGTCTGAACTTAATCTGGAAAACCTTTATAGTTGGTTTCCCAGTCCCCAGTTTGCGGGAGTATGGACTCCATTACTTTTAAAGCGACACAGTAACCTCCTCCTCCTCCTCCTCCTCCCTCCTTCGCAATTCTATACATGTATTGGTTCTTGTTATTTAAGAGCCAATTACAATCTGGGAGTTTTTGAATTTCACGCTGCTGGGTTTTATAGTTTTAAGTAACGCGCAATTGGTGAGACTTTATTTCCGTTAATTGCTCGCTGGGATTTATGTGTATTTATGTCTTCAGTCCCATATTTTTATATATTGAGCGCGAGCACGTTCGTTTGTCATAGGAAATTCAATTTAAACTGCTTTGCATTGTTTGTTTCTTAGAAAATATCGTGGTAATGATAATGGCTTGGTTTAGCATTATTTATTTATGGTACTGGTAGGTTAATTAAAATTTTAACATATATGACTATGTATATATATATGTGTGTGTGTGTGCCTGTGAAAACCTTATAAGCTGTTGCCATTCTAATCAACCTACCAATACCAAAAACACAAAGCGTGCTAAACCAAGCCATTCCATTACCACGATACTTTTTAACACGAAATAAGACTAACCATTTTGAATTTAATTTCCTATACATACGGACGTAATTGCGCGCAGTATAAAGATGGGAGACCTTAAGACATAAATCAAGCGATTAACGTAAATGAAATCATATCAATTATGCGTCGCTTAATTTCAGAGGTTACGGAAATTCGACCAAATGTCAAAAAAAAAAACTAAATAATTTTTTAGTTCAGAAAGTACATTTTAATAAAGAAAAATTTCAGAGCTTTAGGAAAATTTGACCAAATGAAAAAATAATATATATATATACACACACACACACACACTATATATATATATATATATATATATATATATATATATATATATATATATATATATATATATATATATATATATATATATATATATATATATATGTTGTGGGTTTATAAAGTACATTTTAATCATACCAAAAATATGAGAGATTAGGGAAAGTTGACCACATGACCTCCCATAAAAAATAGTTTTTAGTTCATGAAGTATATTTTGATCATTAAGTGCTTTGAAATACTCATTTGCAATTAATTTTCCATATAACCAAATCAAATTCAATTCTGTGAGAGTAGAGTTGTAGCACGAGGAATTATTAAGATACTATTCAGATATTTCCTATATTTCACACCTTCTGTCGAGAATTCATAAAGTTTCAAATGTAAAATAAAATAAATTAAAACAAGAGAAGAGAAGAAACGAGGCGTCATCCGACCTTCTAGCTTACTCGGGGCGCGTGCTAAAATCTATGGTCAAAGCGAGCGTTGTTTCACCAACGAAAACTAAAATAAATACGATATTTTTTTTAGAAATAATTTTTCTGTACTGTTTAACATGCGCATTATTTATTTTTTTACACTTTCATTCTAATAAATTTATCATAAATACCAAATCCTAAAGTTCCTCTATCTTTATATCTATTTTTTATATTTTCATTCTAATAAATCAATCATAAATATCAAATCCTAAAATTCCTGAATCTTTAACTCAACGCGAAACAACTTTTTCAGACCATTTCAGGCTTTTGCATAGGTCTCTCCTAAACCCCAACAAGAACAAGAACAACGACTACTAAGTCGTTGGTAGGCTTACCCCCCGAGTAAACGAAAACTAGCCCAAGATAAAAGACATATCTGTCGCCTGCTTCATTACGAGAAAACTGAAAGGCCGACCGTTCAGTTGTTTGAATCAGTCTCCAGAAAAGCTTCATCCCCTCCCTCCGTCCCTTTGTATTTAAAGATAAAACGCATTTCTGTCACCTGCTTCAGTGCGAGAAAACTGAAAGGCCGACCGTTCAGTTGTTTGAATCAGTCCCCAGAAAAGCTTCATCCATCCTCCGTCCCTTTGTATTTGAAAGTGGATCCGTTAATTGCTTTCTGCTGCGTTTGAGAATGGTAATTGTTTCCTGCAAAGGCTTAAGGACCCCACACTTCTTTCTCCCCCCCCCCCCCCCCTCTTTTTTTTATCTCTCTCTCTCTCTCCTTTTTTTTTTTTTTTATCCACCAGCCCGAGTTATTTCATGGTTGGGACTTTGTATACAAAAACCTTTGCAAGGGTATCGCTGGTTGCTGCTGTTGCTGTGTCATCTTATACTTTGGTATGGGAGAGAAGACGTGAACTTGATCAGAGATAATCAGTAACTTAAGCAGAGATAATTTTTCTCATGAGCAGAGATAATCATTAACTTGAGCAGAGATAATCATTATCTTGAGCAGAGACAGTCATTAACTTGAGCAGAGATAATCTTTCTCATGAGCAGAGATAATCATCAACTTGAGCAGAGACAATCATTCTCATGAATGGAGACAATCATTAACTTGAGCAGAGATAACATTCTCTTGAGCAGAGATAATCGTCCACTCAATAAGAAGGGAGCTTGCAAAAATAATGAATAATAATTGTGAAGAAGTCAGTGAGTGAATAAATAAATACGTGATTAAATGTATCGATAAATGTATGAAATAAGTGGCAAAAAAAAAAAAAAAAATCAGCCAGTCCTCGTACCTTAAAGCAATTTACCTCGTATTGTATAATATACTGACATTTTTATCTATTTATTTGTTTATTTGTTAATTTATTGTTTTCATTTTCCGGCGACTGATCTCTTTTTTATGCATTTTCTATCACCTTCTGTGACTTCTTTCAAATGAGCGCATAATATCCTTTGGAAGCTTGAATTTCAGTGTAATGGCTCCTGTTGTGGGCTTCTTTCTTGTGAATAGGGTTGATCTTCTGAA
>NC_087212.1:3922913-3928049 GCF_015104395.2 Macrobrachium nipponense
ATCTGCGTGGAAATTACCTATTAAGCGCTCTCTCTCTCTCTCTCTCTCTCTCTCTCTCTCTCTCTCTCTCTCTCTCTCTACTCTTCTCCTCTTCTACTAAACTACTACACAAAAGGCCCTCTAAAATCTAATAAGCTGGATCTTGGAAAGGGAAAGGGAATAGTATCTGCGTGGAAATGACCTATTGATCTCTCTCTCTCTCTCTCTCTCTCTCTATCCCCGATCATTTCCCTAATTACTGCATGCTGTGGAATTGTTGCTCTTACGCCCTTCTTGCCCGACTCGCTTCGTCTCCAACCCCAGGCAATATCTTATGCAATTTTTTTTTTTTCTTATTTATCTCCCGTAAGTTACTGGATTCGTTAAAAGACGGGGGGTGGAACCTACATTTCTGCAGGTTATTTCTGGAAATGATTTCAGTGGAGATTATTTCCCACCCGTAGATTCGTTATCGCTGTTGGCCCATTTCCCGGCCCCCAGAAGCAGCGGCAGTTCGGACCGAATTTCTTTATTGATCCCTGCATTGAAATTCGTTAAAACCAACTCTGCTCACTCGCGCTTGGCTCACTCCTCTCTCTATCCTCTGCACGGTTGTTCCCCTATTTCGTCATATTCCTCCGTCCTCTTAATTATTATAATCCTTTCATATCACCATCACCATTAAAAACTCCTTTCTCCTCTTCTTCACAATTCCGTCGCAAATCTTAATCCTGTCTCGTACCTTCCTCCTCCTCTCCTCCTCCTGTCTTCCCTTCTCCTCCCCTCCTCCTCCTTTTTCCTTCTCCTTCTTCTCCACTTCCTTGATTATCATAATCGACATCATTATCACCACCGCGAAATTTTTTTTCTGCTTCCCCCCCCCCCCCTCCCCCCCTCCCCTCCCCCTTTTCGGGTCTTAATCACCGCTGCCATCACAAGTTATCGGAGGGCTATCAAGGACAACTAACCCTCCCCCCCCATCCACCCCGATGCTGACGACGGAATTAATTTCGTATTTCGTGGGAGAGATTGATCACCTCCGCGCGATTGCTTTATGCCACGACACTAACCACTATACACCAGCGGACCAGTAGAGGTCACGGAAGTATAGTTGGTCAGATGACCCTGAGGTTTGGTAGATGGTTGAATGTGAATGGTGGACGACCACAAGTTGATGTTGTACAGTTGTGGTTAAAAGTGTTCACAAGTTGACGTCGTAAACAGTTATGGTTAAAAGTGTCATCATCGAGCACTGAACTGCCTGCTGGGAGAAAGGCAGCAGGAGCTCGTGCTGAATCTGGGGGAGTTGATGAAAGGAGATTGTCTGATAATTTCACTTTCTGGTAAGGTTTTTTTTATGGTGCAGAGAACATTACGGTAAAGATTAATGCAGAAATCACCAGAAAATAATGATTTGCGAAGCGTGCTTGGAAAATCAAACTGACCAAGGGCAGGAAATAGTGTATCTTTTCTTTTTGTATGTATTTGTATCATATTAATATATGTCCGTTAATGAAAGCAGTTTGGACACGAGATACTGATATATTCATACTTATATTTATAATGTATGATATTAATGAGAGGACACGAGACACTGATATATTCATACTTATATGTATATGTATGGTATTAATAATAGGACACGAGATACTGATATATTCATACTTATATGTATATGTATGATATCAATGATAGGACAAGAGATACTGATATATTCATACTAATATTCATAATGTATGATATTAATGATAGGACACGAGATACTGATATATTCATTCTTATATGTATGTGTATGATAATAGTGATAGGACACGAGACACTGATATATTCATACTTATATGTATATGTATGATATCAATGATAGGACACGAGATACTGATATATTCATACTTATATCTATAATGAATGATATTAGTGATAGGACACGAGATACTGATATATTCATTTTTATATGTATGTGTATGATAATAGTGATAGGACACGAGATACTGATATATTCATACTTATATGTATATGTATGATATTAATGATAGGACACGAGATACTGATATATTCATACTTACATGTATAATGTATGATAATAATGAAACTTGTTCGTACACACATGCCTGTATTCCAATGGTTTATGTATATCATAATACGTTATTCTCATAGGAAATCCTTTGTGATAGAAGAAAGCTTCATTATAAGCATTATTGCTTCTAAACTTTGCATATGAATTCGCGCCGGTAACATTATGTAGAATTTATTGTTCAGTTAAGTGTTTCTTTAGATGGGGGTATTATCCTTTTGTATCCATTTTTTTTGTAGAATAAATTGCTGCAATAAATTATCAGGCTTAGATATTCTTCTGGGTTGTGAAAATGGAATGAAAATAATGTTATTGTTATTATTATTATTGTTATTGTTGTTGTTGTTATTATTATTATTATTATTATTATTATTATTATTATTATTATTATTGTATCTCATCATTTATGATTGATGATGTTGAAGGTAATATATAATAATAATATAATATAATAATAATAATAATAATAATAATAATAATAAGAAGAAGAAGAAGAAGAAGAAGAAGTTGAAGTTAAAGTCATAATAATAATAATAATAATAATAATGTAAAGGTAGCGGCGTTTGGGTCTGTTACATTAATAGCAACAGTAATAGCGATTAAAAAAAATAAAAGGTTTGTATCAATTAACCTGACAACAGCTATTTTCGGGAAATCTCATATCGGTACATCAAACGATTCAATTTGCATACATCTCTCAAACGACTTTGGCTGGGGAAATGAATCAGAGGATTCTTCTAGGTTTCTTCTCTCTCTCTCTCTCTCTCTCTCTCTCTCTCTCTCTCTCGTTTCCATTATCGTCTTTTTCTTTCTCCTCCATTTCGTCTTTTTGTTCTCCCTTAGCTTCGGTCTTATTCCTTCTCTCCTTATCTTAACGTAGTTTATGGCATCATTAAGGGCAGTGCTTACCTGGCAGGGGGTCTGGGGAGGGTAGGGTAGGGGTGTGTGTGTGTGTGTGTGTGTGCAGGCAGAGTTCCTCCTGGGGGTGTTTTGAAAATTATGCAATCGTATGTCAGCGGTATGTCCTCTGGCCAATTGTTTACGATAACTACTTATGATAATTACATCGGTAATTCATTCGTTTTTAAGGAGCATTGACGTTAAAAGGGTTATTACCTCCCCACTCCTTCCCCCTATTCTCCCCTACCCCACATTTTCTTATTTCTGTTTGTAATTATCCTATGTCTTCTGTTTCGTGTGTTTTCTTATATTTATATTGGATAGTTTTATTCTGTGTTCATTTCATGTGTTTCTCTCTCTCTCTCTCTCAACAACACATTTATGTACAGCGTCATGTGGTGATTACATCATCAATGACGTCATCTGGTTCGCTCGCCACATCCGTTGAATGACGTCACCACATCCATGTCACTGCGTCGTCAAAGTTCCCTTTAGCATTCTCATGGTGTCTGTCATCGTACTCTCAACCCGGCATCTCGCTTTCTAGCACAATCTGTGACGTCACTTATTTTTCTTTGATGACGTCATCGAAGTTTCATGCCGCTTATTTCGGACGTCGTCATAGCTTCTATTCTTTTTGAGTATTTATCCGATATCGTCACATCTTCGTCACCTTTCATTGCGTCATCTGTTCGTATGTTTCATTCTGTTTTGATGTGGGGGAGATCTCTTGTTTATAATTTTTTTTGAATTGTAAAAGAAAACTATTGAGATGGCTTTGTCTGCCCCGTCCGCAATTTCTCTTTGCCCTCAGGTCGTCAGAACTACTGAGGCATGAGGGCTGAGTGAATTTCACCTTTTTGTAAGTCATACTAAAATCCCTTCGACCGAGTGGGACGAATTGCAATGTGAAGGTCATAGAAACAGATACAGACATAATGAAAGAACTGCATAGAGGGACTCCTCTACCAAGCCACTAGGGGACCAATTAAAAAACAGAAAAAAGGGGGCGTAACTTCAGCTTTCTCCAATACGATGCAATGCATTCAGTCGTTCTTTGTAACTCGCTGGGAGAAAAAAAAACGATCATTGTGGAACAGTTTCCGATAATTACAGACTCCTCCTTCTTTCGTTTTCTCGCCAGTGACACAAATAGTGCACGAAAACAGCCAAAGTCTCGTCTTTTCGGCGCAGTCGATGTTTCTGCACAGCGTATAATGCTGAGATGTTGGGCCCTGTTCATATGGAAGAAGCCCACCACAGGGGCCACTGACTTGAAATTCAAGCTTCTAAAGGATATTATGGCGTTCATTAGGAAGAAGTAAGAGGAAGTTATAGGAAATTAAGAGATAAGTTCATAAATTGACAAATTGATAAATAAATAAATACCGATAGATTCTACACAAAAACAAACAACAGCCAAGACCTCATAATTGGTTGATGTCGCCTAGTTGAGTGACCTTGAGACCTTGACCAAGGCTTTCTCATACCCCCAAAAAAGTTGCCATATGAGGCGTTATTGTTTCACAGCCGTTTCTTGTCAGGAAAAAAAATAATCTCGGTTAAATTTCTCAGCGAAATCAACATTTCAATTTTCGTCAGTGAGTATGATCTCAGGGAGAAGTTAGGCAATTTCTTAAGGGAACGTGCATTGCATTAGAAATACTCTCTGAATGTATGTTTAGTATTTGATTTTTTCTGAAAAGATCTTCATCTTTGAAGGTATTGCTCATGAGGTAAGTTATTTTTAAACTGAAATTGGAAATTCTAACCGGCTTTAGATATATACGATGCAAAAGCAAAGTGCTTTAGATGCAAAAGCAAAGTGCTTTAGATGCAAAAGCAAAGATTTGCGTTAGAGATATATATTTGGGCAAACCACCGTAATTCGGATCCAAATAAAAGTAAAAGAAAAGTTGTAAATACTCAATATTTTAGAAATACAAAACACTATTCACAACAGAGGTTCATAATTCAACTCCATGCAAAAAAAAGCAAAATTTATAAACGAAAAAATATTTAAAAATCTAAAAGTGTAGGCAATACAACCCACTATTCACAACAGAGGTTCATAATTCAGGGCCATGCAAAAAAAAAAAAAATAAATAAATAAAGCAAAATGTTGAAATATATATATTTCACAACAGGTTCATTTACCGTGATAGAACGCTTTTATAAAACAGTTT
>NC_087212.1:3928549-3938549 GCF_015104395.2 Macrobrachium nipponense
TACAATGCTTACAGATATAAAAAGCACATAACTAATTGTAACACGTGTCATGAAAACAAGGGACACACTAAGACACCTGTCAGTTAAGGGCCTATCCTGTGCCAAATCAATCCTTGAAAGAATATACTAGAATTATTAACAGAATTACGAGTCACACTTCTTAGTGTCAATAGTTCCTTGACACGTTATATAGAATTAATAGCACTAAAAACAAACACCGCAATTGAGTGCGTTAGGAATATTTATGAGTGCTAAATCAGTAAACATGGAATTCAACACATAATAATCTGTGACTCGGGTGGTGTAAATCAATAATAATCTCCTTACACACGTTGTGTGGAATTCCTATCCATTAAGAAAACCAATAATATATTTTATCGACCCAGAGTCAATCGGTTTGGTAGAATAACGGATAATTAAATAGGAAGTGTCAATGTCTTACGAGTTACAACTCGTGATATTGGATCCGAACTGGATTATAGCGGTTCTCGCGGTTTTAAATACCTTTATCATTTATATCTTGTATCTATAGAATTGATGCCGCAAGTAGCCTTATACGGTACGCCGCTAGAACACTTTTCCACATATTCAAGCCAACCATTAATTTATCAAAATATTATATAAAAAATATAAATAAATAAATAAATACATAAGATAAATATGGATACAAGTGGAGTCAATATAATACACTCCGTAAGAAGTCGGAAGGGTTACAAATTATAATAAAAAAAAAAAAGGAATCACGATAAAATCAATAAGCAAAAACGTAACCATAGATAATTAAATATCCAAAATATATATGCGTAAAGATTTGAACTCTAACTTAACGCTTTAGTAATGACAAATAAAGCTAAAAGTTCAAACACATATCCAAAATCTACTGACATATTGTCTGTCCCGGTGATTTATATTCGATAGTCAATGAAAAAAAAATTAAAAAAATAAATAAATAAATAAATAATAATAAATAAAATAAATAAAATAAAAAAATAAAATAAAAGAGATTTTAAAGTCAGGAAGTCTAGAAGTGAAAATGTTATCTATGAAATAATCCTATATGAATCTTTATACAGGGCTAATAATATATATAGAATTTGTATGGAAACCTTCATTCATATAGTTTGAATAAGGGAATATTTAATTTAACATAATTACATTATGCAGATTTCCTAACATGAAACTAATATATTATTCAATTTTTTGGTACTGTTTTTTCAGACATTCTTTTCGTGTGGGTCGAGTATTAAAAGATAATAAATTTATCCTAAAGTCGTATTTATTACAGCGAGTAACGTAACTCTTAGCTGGCTGAGAGCAATCTCCTGCCAAGTGACGACGTCATCATTGCCGTATCAGCATTTGTTCCTTCCTTTTAACCTCAATAATCTGCTTACACAGGCTTCATCTGTGTGTCGTCTCTGCTTGCAAACACAGATTGACTGGAGAAAGGAATGCTTAGCCCGAACTTCTCATGGGCAAGGCAGACGTTAGGTACAAGTGTCTATCGGTATGCGCAATGCAACTTGCAATCATTTTAAAATTAATAGCAAAATAAGGAAATAGAATTTCTATAACATCAAAATGAATTAATTTGTTTCTGAACCTCATAGACATTTAGAAGTATCACGATATGGATATGGATTATTTACTTGCAACATTTAGCTTATTACAATCCAGGTAAATCGCATTCATGGGAAAATGTCACATTCTTGAAAAACCCAAAGTTTATATTAGAAAATTAGTTACATAGTGGGTTTTTCGTTGCATCTCTACCTATTAATAATGTTTTAAAAAAGTTAACCTCAGAGGATGCGCGCGAGAAAATTGAATTATGAAACTTTTTGTTAGGGCACATAGGATCAGATTTTTATCACAACTTAATTTCAAGTTAGCATAGACAAATACAGAATCATGATTAATCCTTCTCTTTGACTCTTTATGTTGCCTGGCAAATCTTTACAAATAGCTCCGTTTCACACTTCTTTGTCTAGTAACTTTACTACCAGTAATATCGAATTTTCTTTGAGATTCGTATTGATATCTATTTATTTTTTATAATTAATGGATATTTTTACGAGTCATCATAGACCTGGATAGGTTCACTCATTGTTAATGCCATGGATAAAAAGTTTGTACAGCGGACTCTTCTGAATTCCAAAATATCAGCGAATTCGTGTGTGTATCTATATATATATAATATATATATATATATATATATAATATAATAATATATATATACAATAAAAACTGTCTAATTGATAATCAGAGAGAGAGAGAGAGAGAGAGAGAGAGAGAGAGAGAGAGAGAGAACATTCTTTTTTCGTCAAATCAATTAAATAAAAAGTTCTAATATAGTATATATATTATACACACCATCCTTCATATTGCTTCCTAAATACCCATTCTTTACTTGTTATCTTAATCTCGCTCACCCAAATTCCTTAATCTCTCTCTCTCTCTCTCTCTCTCTCTCTCTCTCTCTCTCCCGCCCTCCCTTGCTCTGTTCTCCCTCCCCCTTTATCCTTCAGAAGCTGTGGCTCGCCAACGACGAAAAAAAAAAAAGAGATTAATCTCAGATAAACTCTTATCGGGATTAAAATCAAACGCGAAATATAAATAGAAGAAGGATTAAAACTACATTCATGAATACTTGGGTAAAAACGGTACAGAGAAAATCCCTAGATCGATACCCCGTGCGGGGGAAGGGACGGAAGATATAGCTTCGGGCTGGTTTTCTGAAGAACGCTATAGGTCGTCTCTTCCTGGTTATCAACCTGGACTCACCAGCGATAATCACGCGATCGATCCCCGTCTTGGCGAAGGGAATTGGGGGAAAGAGTCTTTAGGCGAGTGTCTCTTGACCAAGCTATGAAGGAGGGGTTTGTTAGTCAGCTGTCGTTGGTCACAACATGGTTGGAAGGGAGTACGGACTGAAATACTCATTGAAAATTTTCTCAACTTGTAAATTTTGTCATTCTCATCGTGTCTCCTTCCCCTTTGGAGGGAGGAGGGAGAGGAGAGGGAGAGGAGATTAGGAAGAGGAGGGGGAGGGGGAGGGGGAGAGGGGGGGAGGGGGCGGGGTCATCCCACCATCTGTCACCCTTCAAAAGTCTTTTGAAGAGTTAAACGACTTTTTTTTTTTTTTTTTTTTTGACCTGGCAAGATACCGGCAGACCCGTCAAATTAAGTGTCATCTCACCCTCTTCTCAAAATTATATTCTAAAGATATATATATATATATATATTATATATATATATATATATAATATATATATATATATATATATATATATATATATATACACATATGAATATGTATGTATGTATGTGTATATATTATGCATATTGGAACTATTAATTTCCATCAATCAAATGAAACCATGACATAAAATCTAACGGTCATATAAAACATGAAGTTTCACGCCACCAACAACGAATTCTCCCCCCCCCCCCGCCCCCACCCCCAGCCCACCCCAACCCCCCAAACTACACCCAACCCCCTCCACTTCCACACAAATTTCAACTTTACGGTTCAATATCATATTCACAAAACCCTTTACATAAAGAACACCCCCTACGGAATCAATATTGCGGTAGGTGAGTCACCGAATCTACCGTCATGGAATGACGATCAATTTCGGAGGGGGTTTTACCGAAGGGGGCTTCCTAATGGTTCTTTTATATACGGTTTAATGTAAGGGTGGGCGGGTTTATATAGCTGGACTCTTAAGCCTTTCATTTCCTTGATTTTATTTACGATTCAGTATCATGTATGTGTAATTTGCGTGTTTCTATCAATACACAGATACTGTATATATGTACACATTTAGGTGGACACACGCAGTGTATTAACCCTTCGTCAATGACTTGGAAATGATGTCGAAACCGGTCAGAACCTAACACCCAGTTTCTGATTTTTTCACCAGTGGTGAAATATATAAAACATATGTATGTATCTTTGCGCACACATATGATGTAATTGTACATTTACATATATGTATATTTCACCATTGGTAAACAAAACTGGGTGTAGGACCTGACCGGTTTCGACTCCATTGGCAAGCCATTGACGAAGAAATAATACATAATGATAGAAATCACAATATATATACACATACATATGCGTGTTACACAGCATGTGACACAGCACACCAAACACCAGACACTGATATTACATGCAATGAATTACACATAACCATTAGAGATCCCACTATATACATACTAAGCCCAGACAAAGGAAACCCATTCGCTTACAGGATCATATCAAGCTGCTTAAGTATCGGCTCTGGGTATATAAACGACGGGATACTCAAGGTACACTAAGCAATTCTCTCTGATCCCAGAAAGCTGCAAAGACTGCAGAGGTCCATGAAACTTTAACCACGCCCCGGTGGTGGTCTGGCCTTTATCGTTGCCAGACGCACAATTATAGCTAACTGCAACCTTAAATAGAGTTCAATTTACTGAGGCTAGAGGGATGCATTTTGGTATGGTTGATGATTGGACGGTGGATGATCAACATACCAATTTGCAGCCCTCTAGCCTCAGTAGCTTTTAAGATCTGAGGGCGGACAGAAAAAGTGCAGACGGACAGACAAAGCCAATGCCATAGTTTTATTTAAAAAAAAATTGTGAATAGCATATCACAATGAATGGATTATTACAAGACTTCATATATGTTAGAGAATTATTCTGTTCCGGTTACGTAAATGTCATCAAAGGTTTACAGTCGATATTATTACTATTCAGTACACGAATCCTATCCATATGGAACAAGCCCACCAAAGGGGCCAATGACTTGAAATTCAAACTTCCAAAGAATATTATGGTGTTCATTAGGAGGAAGTAAGAGGAAGTACAGGGAAATACAGAAAGAAGAGATCCATCTTATTAAAAGAAAAAAAAAACTAAAATAAATGGATGAAAAGGTATCAAAATGCAATTTACTTCCAAATATATATATATATATATATATATTATATATATATATATATATATATATAATATAATATTATACTCTAGGCCCCCGTAGTATTCTTCTTCACATATGTCATTCTTCTGAATATCCTAATAATAAAATAATAATAATAATAATAATAATAATAATTAAATAATAATAATAATTGGTTGGGGTTAAAAAAAACTCTTTTCACTTCGTCCTTCTTGCCTCTAACAGATCAGTCAGAGGACTCACTGCGAGGTTCAAAGTACTTGAAAAATAGGCCTAAAGCCCTTATACTTCCCATCCTGGACTTCACAAACGGCCCGTCCCCAACCACCCTCCGCCACCCCCCCCCCCCCCCCCCCCCCCCCAACGAACTTGAAAAAAAATTATTCAATTACATTCAAATTAACCAAGAGCACGTGTTAGCAATAATAAGGTCAACTTAACGTTATATATGCTATATATATATATTTTATATATATATATATATATATATATATATTTTTGTAGTATGTTTCTTTATTTCTTCATTTCCTTTATTTACCTGTTATCTTTGCGTTATTCTATTCCTTAAATATCTCTCTCTCTCAATATATACATATATATCCATGCACACGTATACATATATGTTCATATAATATAATATACACATTTATATCTTTATTTCTATCACTCCTCGCATCCCTCCCGCCCACCCATCCATCTTATTCTCTCTCTCTCTTTCTCTCTCTCTCTCTCTCTCTCTCTCTTCGCCCGTCCCACCCCACTCAAACCCACCCCATCATCTCATCGCCGAGGAAAATCTCATGCGGCGTGATCTGCATAAATATTGAAACCGAACGGCGGGAGGTCTACTATAAACTGGCGATGCAACGATTCGAATAAACGTCCCCCCCCTTTTCCCACCCCTCCCCCTCCTCCCCCCACCCATTCCCAGGTACCGTTCGGGTATCCATTAAGGCCGCTAATTACGAGTTGCATCTACTTAACTGAACTGGCATTCCGTTTCATTCGATCATCGACCGATATCTCATTCGCTCGCTCGCTAAGCTATATTTCGCTGGCGGTCTTTCAATCTGGCGCGCGCGCGCGCGCAGACCTTACATTACAGCTCGTTCGAAAGGCTTTCAATCTGGCGCGCGCGCGCGCGAGGACGTTACCTTACAGACCTTATAGTCCGTCCGTGTTGCCCCAGGTCCCTCAGAGTTTGTGTGTGTGTGTGTGTGTGTGTGTGTAAGAGAGAGAGAGAGAGAGAGAGAGAGAGAGAGAGAGAGAGAGAGAGAGAGAGAGAAAATAAACAAGAATCTTATATAAACCCAATAAGCATATGAAAATACGACCACCAATACATTCCCAGGTATGTTTAAACCATTCTGCAAGACGTAAACAGAACATATACTATATACACCTATAGTGTGGCTGCGTGCATATATACATATATAAACGTGTATATACACACTCTCTCTCTCTCTCTCTCTCTCTCTCTCTCTCTCTCTCTCTCTCTCTCCCGAGACAAATACGACATCGGGACATAACCATCAGTGTAACCGACTATTCTCCGCCGCCTTCAACCGCGGGAGGCGAGATTGAATGTGTAATTAATTTTGACTCCGGCCTCAATTACCCTCCGCTAATGCAATGAACGCAAGTAAATAAATCACCGCTTCTCCCTTAATGAAAATATATACATCCTTTGATTTGGAATAGCGGACGATTCCAGTTTCCCTTTGTTCTGTGATTATAACACGTTTTAAAGGAGGTTTTTATTTGTATTTTATATTAGGTATGTGAATTGATATGCTTAGAGTTTCAGTTATTATTTTTTCTACTAAACTAAAGGCACGAACATCTTTTTATATATTAATTCTTAGTCTAGCTTTATAATATGTTTGGATACAGACACACAAACACACACATATATAATTATTATATATAAATATTATTCACATTATAACAATAACGAAACGAAGAACTACTGAAAATATGCAGACACCAACAATGTCAATAAAATATCTCTAGTCACTGAAGATATGTAAATGTGATAAAATGAAATTGAGGTCTGTAGAATTAAGGCAGAGAGAGAGAGAGAGAGAGAGAGAGAGAGAGAGAGAGAGAGAGAGAGAGTACGAAATATGTGAGGAAAGGGCAGAAGAATATACGAAGTATATGAACAACTGACAGACTGAAATCTGGAGTCACTGATGAGTCGTAACAGACTAATCCTGAATATGGCGGTGTTTCTTAAGTAATTATGGAAGAAACAGACGAAAACCAGACTTTTATTGTAAACAGAGAAACGTCTAGGAGTCTAGACTTTGGAAAAAGTGAGACGATTAATCCGAAGTCTTAGGAATTGGGAATCAGGAATTTCCATTCAGTAAACGAAAAACGACTTATCATCCATGCTGGAAACCGAACTAACCAAGAAGCTTGAAAAAAACCAAAGGCTATATAAAAGCCATAACAATAACACTTTAATCGGCAAATGCCACATAAAGCACCGGTCTTTATGACAGCGCCAGAAAGGGAGATCTATAAATAAAGTCAGTTTATAAGCTAACCGCACTTTGGAGTATAGTAGCCATAAGCCACACGGGACACCTCCCCCTCTCTCTCTCCTCTTACTCCGCTTTATAAGGAGTAATAACCGATAAAGAGTCCACTTCGAAGTCGATCTAACGGCTGGGTGGCGTGACCTCAACCCCTCCCCCTCCTAACCTCTCCCATACCTCATCCCCTCCCTAATTATTAATGTACGTATGATGTATGGAACCCCCTTCGTGCCATACACGTGATGGGGGTTTAGGCTTTTTATTCGGTGTTAGAATTCTTGGAAATTTCCTTCGAGGAAGGGAGAAGCAGCCCCTTCCAAACCTATATTTACCTACTGCTATAAAATTTCCACACGAAAAGCTACGGTTGGAGAGAGAGGAGAGAGAGAGAGAGAGAGAGAGAGAGAGAGAGAGAGAGAGAGAGAGCTATGACGGGACCAGTCATAGTAGTGATGGAAGGACTCCTTAGCCTTACTTACTGTAAACACAACACAAAGAGAGAGGGAGAGAGAGATGGGGGAATTATATAAGCCTTCAACAAGGTAATCCTATTCATAGTGTAACACTCTCTTCTCTCTCTCTCTCTCTCTCTCTCTCTCTCTCTCTCTCTCTCTCTCATAAATAAAAGTACACTTTCAAAGCCACTTAACTTCAATAGTACTTTGATGATTCTTAGGGTCCTCAAGAGGAGAGAAAAAATCTCTAACTAAAAAATCCCTTCATATTCATACTGCGTTTCTCTCTCTCTCTCTCTCTCTTTCTCTTTAATGTTGATGGGTTCATCAGATATAAAATGTCCCTCTGTGTGAAGGCGACTGAAGTCACAGGCAACAAGATTGGGAGGGGTAGGGGAAGGGGGAGGGGTATAGGAAGGGGAGGGTAGAGGATTATTAGGGACAGGTTGTTTTTCAGGTAAGTGATATTCTCGTGGGAGGGGGAGGTGGGTTTTAGGGAAGGGGTCTTTTTAAGATAAGTAATAGTTTCACATTGACTCCCAGAAAGATAATTATGAATTAAATTCACTTCCTGGAAAATAATTCTAAACCAGTCACTTCCTGGAAGATCACACTAAATCACATTCAATTCCTGGAAGATAACGCTAAATGCCATTCATACCTGGAACACACTATTCTAAACCAACATCACATCTATAGCAGATCAAGTTGAATATTTTCCCTCTCTTTGCAGAATAAAAAAAAAAAAAAACCCTAACACAAAGTCAATTAGGTATAAAACATTCCCGATCGTATCCTATTAAACAAGCTAATTCACGGAACCAACCCTAGGGACTCCGAACCCCCATTTTTTTTTATTCTAGGAACAGGTCACATAACAGGTCATTCCGAATCACGACGGATTAACGAAAACAAACACAATCCTAAACTGGGGGGGATTATGTCGTCTTTTCAGCTCATCCGGCCGTTCGCAATTTATTGCTGTTAAATTAATGAGGCAACCTGGGTGGGGGGAGGCAGGGTGTGGTGGGGGAGGGAGGGAGAGAGGGAGGGATTAAGCTTCCCACCCAGCACCCCCTCCTCAACCCCTGCTTTTTTTTTATTTCACAAGCACGCACTCTCCCCAGCATGTATCTTTTAAAGTTAGAAAGGAACGCTATATTAACTTGTTACTTTTTTTTCTTTCTTTTAAATCGCTTGCGTGCTTTTACTCTTTACACGTGCGTTAATTGCCTTTGGCTCTTGTTGAGCATTTTGCTTTTATTTTCTACTGTTTTATGAATTTTTATTTCTCAATTTCCTTTCTCGAAGAATGACAATTTCACGGCTTCTGGATAATTACGTAGAAATCACTGGCATAAATAATAATAATAATAATTTAAATTCTACTGCCCTAAAAGAAGGTCTCCCCACCAATAATAATAATCAATAATAATAATAATAATAATAATAATAATAATAATAACTGAAAATGTTCTTCAATTTTTTATGCAAGCTAAAAACTACAGAAGAAACCCGGGTGATACGTATTCCTGAAGAGCGAAGTAAGAAAAAAGCACAAGAATAAAAGCAGAGAAGTCAAATATACGAGAGAGAGAGAGAGAGAGAGAGAGAGAGAGAGAGAGAGAGAGTCCCAATCAGTTCTGGAGCGTGGCAAAACGAATGTCTCAAAAAAAACACAAAAAAAAAAAAAAAAAAAAAAAAAAAACACACACACTATTCAAGTTCCATAATTTTAGCGGAGCGCGACAACCCAGCAAATTCAATTGACCCTGTGACCTAACCTAACGTCCCGGGACACGGGCCAGTGAACGGAAGGCGGGAAGAGACGAGAGAAAAATTAGGAACACAAAGAAGAGAGACTTGGGATAATCAGCCAAAAATCAGGAATAAGATAAAGAAAACTTCAGAAAATGAAAAAAAAATGGATGGGAAATTGAATAATACAAACACGAATAAGCAAAATAATAAATGGCAATACATTAAATGGAAGATTCAGGAATTAGAATTGGAAAAAATTGAATGAAACTATAAAACAAAACAAAAAT
>NC_087212.1:3946049-3973549 GCF_015104395.2 Macrobrachium nipponense
GGAAGTGTGATACTCCAATCACGTATTTCATTCGAGTTTAATCCCAGGTAGGCAGTATGAGAGAGAGAGAGAGAGAGAGAGAGAGAGAGAGAGAGAGAGAGAGAATACATGTATTATTATTATCAGTAGGAGGTGCACTGAACACGATACTAGACAGCTCTGGGGCTAGAGACTATCAAAACAGTGAGCACCAACGTGGAGGAACTAATAAACGTGAAAAATACAAATAAAAGAACATGTATCAAGTAATTTGTGATGCAGACTCTTCTCCTTTTATTCTGGAATAGAATCACGAACGGCTCACAGGAACCTGTTGACTGTGAAAGCAGAAAAACAAATAGAATATGAATCAATTCCTCGTACCCATAGCAGTACTATAGCTGCATTCCCCGATAGCCTAAATATATTAATGCGTTCCAATCCCATTTCTGGAACCTGCAGCAAAGCAGTTATGGTGGGATTTGCCAAAACTGGAGGAATAAAAAAAAAAATCATGAACGGGATATAAATCCATTTCTCGCGCCCATAGCAGTATTACTGGAACCAACTGATAAACAAAAAAACATGATGAAAAAATATGCCTCCACTGCGAATTGACGAATACGACCACGCCAACACCTCCCCCCCCCCCCCCAACCACAGGCCCTTTTCTACCGTTATCTATATCGACCAATAGCTGCATTCGAAATAAGGGTCCATCCCCTCCCCACCACGACGCAGCAAAAATGAAATTTATTTCCTGTCGAAAATTCACATTTGCACTTTGGCGAGGACTTCGAACGGAAAACTAATTCCTACGTAACGCAGTTATCGGCAATGCCCCCCCACCCCACAACCGCCCCCCTCCCCACTACTGTTTTTTTTTTTTTTTTGTTTTTTTCGCGCGATTTGGATGCTTTTAAAATCTCAGTGTTCCTGCGTGACTTGTATCTTTAATTAGCATGCCCTTTAATTAGTAGGGCACTACTACCTAGACGTCCTAGAGGGATTGTTTATGATTTGTAGATCGACACTCCTGAGAGAGAGAGAGAGAGAGAGAGAGAGAAGAGAGACGAGATAGAGAGAGAGACCTACTACACCTCATATTATTACATCACGGAGTCATACATAAGCGAACCACTGTATGTAGGACTTGCACTGGATAGTGGGAGGAAGGAGGAGGAGGAGGAGGAGGAGGAGGAGGAGGAGGAGGAGGAGGGATGAGGTTGCCAGTGCGGCACTTTTCCCGTCCAATTAGGCGAGTTAAAAAACTTGTTGAAAGGGAAAATCTGCTCATTAGAGCTCTGCGGAGTGCAACCAATTTTTAACCCCCCCCCCTCACCCCCTCCCCCTCTCAACCGACTGACTTTCAAGAGGATATTGTACAGCGATTAATCTGAACTGAAAACAATTCCATTTTAATCATAATAATGCCGGAGTAATAATAAAAAAAAAAAGGGGGGGGGGGGAACGGGGGGGGGCAGGGAACAGGGGGGGCAATGGGAGGACAGAGTTCCATCGAGTCGCTACCGATGGAATCGGATATCGGGTATTAGATTTCAATGGCTGGTAATGACGAAATGAGAGCACACATGCTCTCTCTCTCTCTCTCTCTCTCTCTCTCTCTCTCTCTCTCACACACATTTTAGGGGCAATACACAATACATTTCATTTTTCCACAAAAAACAATATTCATTTTGTTTCAAGAATCTCTCTCTCTCTCTCTCTCTCTCTCTCTCTCTCTCTCTCTCTCTCTCTCTCTCTCTCTCTCTCTCTCTCTTTAGGAGCAAAACATAATAGTTTATTTTTTCCAAATAGTAATAATAATAATGATAATAGTAATATCCATCTGTTTCCGGAATATATCGCACATTTCATATTTAACTCAAACAATCTCGGCTAATAAGCAAAAAGTATATTTTATTTCACAAAGAAAACAACCTTCCAATTCTTATTCATAATCCTTTCATATATAATTGGCGAAAAATAGTATACTTTTGCCTCAAGAATAAGTCGCCCATTTGATGTTTAACTGAAGTATCCTCCACTAATAATAAAATATTATATTTCAATTTACCAAAAGATAAATCTTACAAATTCTATATATAAATAAATTTCAAATTACATTATCATTGTGAAATTCCTTCATACATTTCACATCACATTTTCATTCATAAATTGTACAACACATTATCATTCATAAATTTCACATAACTTTATCATTCATAAATTTCATGTCACATCATCATTCATAAATTTCACATAACTTTATCATTCATAAATTTCACATCACATCATCATTCATAAATTTCACATAACTTTATCATTCATAAATTTCACATCACATCATCATTCATAAATTTCACATCACATCATCATTCATAAATTTCACATCACATCATCATGCATAAATTTAACATTAAATTATCATTCTCCTGGAAGTATAACTGTTCCAGAAGGCTTCGTTGCGACCCTCCTGAGCTGTTTAACTATGATGTTCATGATTCAATGCTTCGAGTCAAAATACATAGTCTATGTTTCTCCTTGAGTATTATGTTCATGGCAGAACTATATTGTTAATTTTTTTATATATCAAAATGAGTAAAATATTCTATTTAAAAAACCATAAACCATTAACATACAGTGCAACTTTCCACGGAGTATAATCGAAGATATATTTATAAATGATATATGTATGTGTAATATTTATAACTATTTATATGTATATGTATCTATATGTATATACATTTTACTATGTATTACACCCCACTGATCTCTATTAAAGAATTTAAAAGCATATTTTGAGTTCTTGAACAATTTTTTTTTTCTCTCTAAAATGCGCTGTCCAGTTGGCTACATGAAAAACATGAAATGGGTAAATGTTTTTTTTTTTTTTTTTTTTTTTTTTTGTTTTTTTTTTTTTTTTTTTTTTTTACGGGGAATATTTAAAAATACCTATGCACAGAGGAGAGGGGGGCCAGGTACAGCCCATCTGTAGCAGCGAAAGGTTAAAAGCCACATAGGCGTTATGTAAGCATTTCAACCAGCACCAAAAATTCTCTCTCTCTCTCTCTCTCTCTCTCTCTCTCTCTCTCTCTCTCTCTCTCTCTCGATAGCGAGATGTGCATTGCTGGTGTTTTTGTTTTAATAGAAACCAAGGGAGATAACACAGTCATACGCATTCAATAAAAATGTAAAAAAAAATCGCCGGTACCACAACTCGTAAAATTGACATAATTTTCATCACAGACAGATGGGAAATTTATGCTTAATATAATTTTACATCAAGAAAAACTAACTTCCAAAGAGTTTGACGCTAAATGTAATAAGTTTCCTTAAGTAGCAGAGATTGGAAAAAAAACATATATATATAACTCTTTGAGAACATCATTAACATCAGAGATGCCTTGACGCGTGTAACCTGAACACTGGCGAAACCTTCGCACCGTCAACCCAGGAATTAAACAAGGAATTCCTTGTTTTCAAATCAGAGCGAAGGGAAAGGGTGCCTCAACAGCCTATGGAAAAACCTAGCAACTAATTTCTACCTATGTACATTCATAACCTAGGACAATTCCTCAATGCCCTTTGACACCTAGCAACGAATTCCTTCCTATGTACATTCATAACCTAGGACAACATCAATACCATTCTCCTTTAAGCAAAGAATCAAATGTCTCACAACGATTCACAAAAAAAAAATTATGGCAAATTCCCCGACATTAAAAGCAAATACGAAAAAGGGTTTAAAACGCTATTCTGAGAGAGAGAGAGAGAGAGAGAGAGAGAGAGAGAAGAGAGAGAGAGAGAGAGAGTTCCTTCATGGTCCCCCAAGACTATTGACATTAGGAAGTGTCCTTTCGTCTAACACGCTCAAACTTTAGCAATTTTCCATCGGAGGCCCTCCTGCAAACGACTGTCAGGTGTTGGAGAAGAATGGAACCCGATATATTCTATTTGTTTACTCCTTGTTCCCTTCCCTGCACCCCACCACAACACCTACCCCTACCTCTCATTCTTTTATTTTTTCATTATCTTCTTGCTCCTCCTCCTCCTCCTTTTTCTTGTTATTTATTTCTACCGTCATTTTTAGTTCCGCGTTGAGCAAGTTTGGTTTGCTGTGTAAATAAAGTGTTTTGCTGTTGTGTTTTGTTGTAAAAACTATTTTATATATAAAGGTTTGTCGTGGTGAAAGATCCCTGCTTGTGAGATAAAAGATTCCAAATAAAAAACAACTTCAATTTTATCAGTCATTCACACATGCAGAAGTCATATTTTCCATATAATAAAAAACTCCCATTAGAGCATGAAGGTATTATGTATATATATATATATATATATATATATATAATATATATATATATATATATATATAATATATATATATATATATATATATACAACACAAATATATATATACTGATGTGTTTGTACATTGCATATCATATATATATATACCCACATAATGTATACAAATATACATACAAGTAGAAAAACTAAAAAAACTATGTTTGAGAGAGAGAGAGAGAGAGAGGAGAGAGAGAGAGAGAGAGAGAGAGAGAGTCCCCTGGATTTTTTTTTCGCATTCATACTCAAACATACAAACATACATAATGAATATGGACCAGACGAAAATCTGTAAAATATTCGAATTACGCAAAAAAAAAAAAAAAAAAAAGGGGGGGGGAATTCTCGAGATAAAATCCTAAGACCGCCGTCAAGCTCTCGTTACAGGAATTACTTTCCGTAATTAAAAGACGAACAGCTTCCAGCTAATCGCATTTAATCAGGGCAATTAATATCGCATGACGCAACCCGGCACCCGGCCCATAAAGAAATTAAAATTAGGTTCCCGGGGGAAGGTTGCCCCCCCCCCCCCCCCTCCCATACACAAGGCTTACCCTAATCTGGATAAGGATTTTGTTTAATTAATGAAATTTTTTTTTTATAAACGACATTTTCATTCACTGGGGAAAATATAGAAGTGTAAATGAGGTTTTCTGAAATTTGTATTGGTATAAGAATTGCAATTTGTGATTAAGGATACTTTAATATATTATGACATTCTAACGTCTCAATATGGATGTCTGAAACTGCTAAGGATACTAACTGGTCATTTTTGTTTTATGGCGTAGAAACCGGTACGGACAAGACAGCAGGAAATAAGGAAGAATTAAGAAAAATCCACTGCCTGGAAGATAATCATAAATTTTCATCACTCAACCTATACAGTTTAAATCTGTTTCCATACCTTCAGAAGCTACTGACGTGAAGACCATGTTAGGTATAACTATTCCTTACTCTTACTTTTTTTGTGTAGGACATAAGCATAAATAATGCCATATTTCTTTCGACATAAGCAATAATAATGCCATATTTCTTTCATGTTTATATGTAATCAATTTGAGGCACTCACGTCCTCGACTAAAAAGCCTATTTACGACCAACTATTTAGACGATGACAAGCTTTTAATGCGCCCTCTCTCTCTCTCTCTCTCTCTCTCTCTCTCTCTCTCTCTCTCTCTCTCTCTCTCTCTCTCTCTCTCTCTCTCTCTCTCTCTCTGAGATTAAAAACAGGTAGCAACTACAGTTTGGCTATCATTTTGGTGGTATTTACACGTTCATTACAGAAGCTGGTCTTCTCAAATGAATATAATTCCTTTATTGTCATTATACCTTAAACGATGATACAGTACCTGGTATGTTGTAGAGCTTTTTCTTAAATATACGTATACCTTATTTCTTGCTATCCTTCCAACTTACAATGTCACCGGCACCCAAGGACCTGGTGTCTGCCGTGCAAATTACACGTGATCAGTTAATCAACTAAATACGTAACTCACCAATCAGTCAAATTAATTAGTCAATAAATCACAATCACTATGACGCCAGAATTGAAGAGTTTAATTTAATCACAATCTGTCGATACATTGATGATGTATATATAAGGAATCCATTATAATCTCGCAGTATATTGATGATGCATATATGGCGAATCCAATTACAATATCTCAATGTATTGATGATGTATATATGGGGAATCCCCATTACAATCTCACAATACATTGACGATGCATATATGGCGAATCCAACTATAATATCTCAATGTGTTGATGATGCATGTATGGGGAATCCCAATTACAATCTCACAATACATTGACGATGTATATATGGCGAATCCTACCAAAATCTCGCAATATATCGAAGACGTATTGACGACAACCTTGAAACTAATAAATAAATCTAAAAAGCAGGTAATCGCTTGCCTGGGCTGAAGAGCAACCATCCACAAGCAGGAAGAAGCTAATTAAAGATATATACTGTTAATAAAGAGACCGAGAGTATTAGGGTCAGCTGATAATTCGCTGGCGTTTTGGGGGCTGAAGCTGGAAGGAAGCCTTGGTAGGGAAAAGGGGCGGGGCGGGGGACGGGGGATGGGGGATGGGGGATGGGGGACATGGGGGAGGGGGAATGGGCTACTGGAAGGAAGCCTTGGTAGGGAAAACTGGTGGTCGGGGGGATGGGGGATGGGGGGATGGGGGTGGGGGATGGGGGGAGGGGGAATGGGTTACCTTGGAGGAGAGGAGGAGAGGGAGGGAAAGAGGGAGGATTGAAGTGAAGTAAGTATGGTAGCTCTGAAGGGGAGATGACAGAGTTAGAGAGAGAGAGAGAGAGAGAGAGGGAGAGAGAGAGATGGTAGCTCTGAAGGGGGGATGACAGAGTCGTAGGAGAGAGAGAGAGAGAGAGAGAGAGAGAGGTGAAGAAGAAGAAGAGGAAGAAGACAAGATATTGGTGCTGGACCTTGAGTAAACACGACTCACTGATTGGTGGAGGGTGACACATACACGACATCAAACATGGCCCTGGGGAACGCCAGACGAGGCATGTGTGTGTGTTCGTGTGTGTGTTTGTTATCGTGTTGACATTATGAGTCACTTCCATTGCAATGGCGGCCAGAGGAGGGCGGAGGAGGAGGAGGGAGGAGGAGGAGGAGGAGGCCTGGAAGGGACGCTCCAAAAAACAAGGTCAAAAGGTCTGGAAGATATAGTAGAGTTGAAGATAAAATTTAGCCCAAAAGCCTAGCACTGGGCCCTATGAGGCCATTCAGCGCTGAAATGGAAATTGACAGTAAAATGTTTGAAAGGTGTAACAGGAGGATAAACCTCAAAACAGTTGCACTATGAAAGTAAGATGAAGAAAAAGAATATGAAAGGAGGTACAGTAAAAGGAGCGAAAGTGGCTGCAGCTAAGGGCCGAAGGAAGGCTCGCTGCTAAGAACCTTAAGTAATGCCGACAGTGCACCGCATGAGGTCTCTGGAAGATATGACACAAAATGAAATAAGAAGAGAAAAATTAAAAAAGAAAAACAAACAAGGCTCATTAGCTAATCGAGACGGCCGTTATTGGCTCGCAGGGATTAGGCCGTTTTAAGCTAATATCGCTCATTCCAGAGTCTCTGGAACATCAAGGCGGGTCCTGGAACCCTGGAACGATGACGGCATATCCTAAGGGGGAAATATCGTCTCCTTTGTTGCGCGTCATCAGAAGGAAATTAGGCTAACGAGCTATAACTGCCTGTTATCAGCAGTTCCGTCACGACTGTTTTTTTTTTTTTTTTTTTTTTTTTTTTTTTTTTTTTTTTTTTTTTTTTTTAGGGGAGCCTAATTTTTGGGGACTAATTTTTTTTTTCTTCTCGGGCGATCAGTTTTTTCTAAGTAAATTCTCTTTTTGGTTTTTTCATAACGCATTATTCTCTTTTTTAGATGTTACGTATGTATGATGTATGTATGTATGTATGTATGTATGTACTATATATATATATATATATATATATATATAGTATATATATATATATATATATATATATATATAACATACACTTTCACATACTTACACACACACATACTTGAAGAAAAAAATTTGCCCCAAAAAACTATACGCATATATATTCCAAAAAAAGGAACAGAGAGAGAGAGAGAGAGAGAGAGAGAGAGAGAGAGAGAGGAGAGAGAGAGAGAGAGAAGTATCAACATTCAAAAAATAATTAAGACTGGTAACACGAGGAAGGTACGACAGTTACTTGAGCTCCGAGAACGAAACAACTTTGCTATTTCGTGAAGAAGAAGAAGAAAAAGAAGAATAAGAAATCATTCTCCCCAGCTTCATTCAAAATTTAATATCTCGCTCATTTGGTGAAACAAAAGTAGAATAAATTCTGCATACTTACAAAAATATATATGCCATTTCTACACACAAACACACACACACACGTATATAAAACAATTTACATTATATACACACACACACACACACACACACACATATATATATAATATATATATTATATATATATATATATATGTATGTATGTATATATGCATATATATATGTATATATATAGACATACACATATGTGCGTGAGGATATACAAGTATATATAAATATAGGAATATATGTGTAGAAAAAATATATATACAACCTTCAAGATTACATTCCACACTGACTTCAAGTAACTCCAACTGATAAAAGACTAAAATAATTAACCCCCTCTCAGGCTAACAACAGGAATCCACTGAGCCAGTTCCAGGCTAATGCAAAACACATAAAGAGGAAGGAACATGCACAAGAATAAAAAAAGCAGGCAAAAAAAAAAAAAAAAAAAAAAAAAAAACAAAAAAAAAATTAAATTTTTTATAAAGTGGTTCCTAACCAACGTCCTCCTCCTTCGAGAAGGCAAAAAAACGGGGGGACGAGAAAAAATAAAGAATAGAAAAAGATAAAATGTAATAAAATGTGAAAAAAGACATTTTTCGAGACGAAAAGGAAAGAAAAACTTCTTCACACGTAGACAATAAACGTATGTACGTATTTACGTATGTTTAATTTCTGACTCGACTCGCGATCGAACCCAGGTCTCTCAACTGAAAGGTAAGGACGCTACCAACTGAACCACACTGGCATTTACTATTCGACATTTATAATGAATGAATGAATGATTAGAAGTTTTTGGTGGCATCCTGACATCGAAGGTCATTGACACCTCTACATTACAAGGACAGAGAGAGAGAGAGAGAGAGAGAGAGAGAGAGAGAACCTTAGTTACTATACATTGCAAGTCTCAGAAAAGAGAGAGAGAGAGAAAGCCTCGGTCTCTATACATTAGACTAGACGAACTTGAGAGAGAGAGAGAGAGAGAGAGAGAGAGAACCTTGGTTACTATACATTGCAAGAGTCTCAGAAGAGAGAGAGAGAGAGAGAGCTGGTCTCTGTGCATTAAACGAACCTTGAGAGAGAGAGAGAGAGAGAGAGAGAGAGAGAGAGAGAGAGAGAGAGAGAGAGAGAGAGGCCGAGGAGCAATATTTGGAATGAAAATATCGGGCTGGGTCTGCAAAGCCACGATACACAGCTCCTCTCCTTCCGCCATGGCTGTGGCTGTTGCAAACACAAACAGTGGCCCCCCCATCCCCCCCCCCCCCCTCCCTCCCCCCCCCCCCCCCCCCCCCCCCCCCCCCGCCCCCCAAACGAGGGTCGGCTGTTTTCCTTCAATTACCAGCTCTCCGCTATAAACGAGACGGTCTCTATTTCTTTTCTTTTTTCAATTTTTCCACTCTGAAGTTGAAATAATAGCTTTTTTTAATAACTTCAAAGAATAAAAAATAACTAATTTTCTATCAACAAACAGCTGCGTTAGTCACCATATCTGCCACATAAAAAATAAAATACATCTTTTATCATTACTTTACAAAAGTATACCTACCTCTCTCTCTCTCTCTCTCTCTCTTTCAATTTATGGGAAAAATATTATAAAACTGTGCAACTCATATTTCTGAAAATAATATTAGTAAATATCAAATACAAACTCCTCTCTCTCTCTCTCTCCTCTCTCTCTCTCTCTCTCTCTCTCTCTCTCGCGGAAAACACACGCACATTTTATGGGCAAAAGATAATAAAACTCATTTCAAAAAACATATTTAATAATATCCACTTGTCTCAAGTATAAATCCTCTCTCTCTCTCTCTCTCTCTCTCTCTCTCTCTCTCTCTCTCTCTCCTCTCTCTCTCGTTACTCATCGTCCCTCCCCTAAACAAAATTCACTCTCAGAAATAAACAAACGTAATGCTTCCACCCACGAAACACCACCGATCCGCACTCCATTATCCAAATTCATTCTCTCTCTCTCTCTCTCTCTTCTCTCTCTCTCTCTCTCTCTCTCTGACATGACACGACAAAGGCTTAATAAAACACGCGTCGACGTTTTCCTCGGGCGCTTTATGGATCCAGGCTTCCAGATTCCAGCTTAGCGTCAGCGCAATGCCCGTCGAGAGAGAGAGAGAGAGAGAGAGAGAGAGAGAGAGAATCCTGGAATGGTGAGATCCAGCAGAACTACAAGAACGAGAGAGAGAGAGAGAGAGAGAGAGAGAGAGAGATAAGGTACATACACAGATATGGTCATATTGTTGTCATATATATGAGTAAACTTGAGCACTTATATTTGGTCATATTGTTGTCATATATATGAGTAAACTTGAGCACTTATATTTCGGCAATAAATCACAAGACGTCTTGTAAAGGAAGAAGCATCCGATAATAATGGTAGTATTTCTGCTTATTTCTGATAGTTTTAGAGACGATATTAGTAGTAATAATAGTATCATCAATGATAGACAACATGGTTTAAACAGTAGCCATACGGGAATGACTCGTGAGTCCTTTAGAAATTTCGAGAAATTATCTGTGAATTTTTTTCTGATAACACAAAAGAAGGTCGAGTCTTCTATTCCAAGTTCTAAAACAAACACAATAATACGAATACATGTGAGTGCACATGGATAAACAAACACAAACATACACACAAACACACACACGACAAGGCACGAAAAACCTTTCCCATACAGAAGACGGGAATAGACTTTCCCTGTCGGATTCCCCAGGAGGTGAAATGATTCACTCCTCCAGCGAACAAATCCTACGCATAGTTTTAAAATCCTTCCCCGGGAGTCCTTTTACGGGCGCCCTACTTATAGGATATCATAAAATTCGAAGCATCGTCTCGTGAAAAAAAAGACAGGGGCGGGGGAGAGAACGATATGGGAGTCATTCAATAACTCTGACTTTATTTTACACTTCTTTTCCTTAAGAGTATTTACGTCAATGTCCACGACTAGAGAATGAAGAGGGACGTTTTATTTACTTAATATCCACTTGCTCCTAATGCCCACACTATTTGTGTCGTGTTCTACTGGTTTAATTAATAATTTGCATGGAGTTTTATCTAAATAATAATATGCATTATAAAGATTACACAAAAAACATACACACGCATATATATGTATGTGTATGTAAGTATAATTTGTGTGTGTGTGTGTGTGTGTATATATATATATATTATATATATATATATATATATATATATATATATATATATATATATATATTTGTATGTAAAAAATGCAGCCAATGGAAACTATATAAGACAGAAAGTGCGAGTTGGTAACTCATCTCGAGCACTAAAACATAAAAAAAAAAATATGCATGACGCTTCTTGGCCAAGAAAAAATATATAAATAGTGTAATGCATATTTCAAGAAAAATACGCGCGGGGAACTTATCTCTCTCCAAAAAAAAAAAAGAGATGCACACAATACAAACCCTATTCTGAGATAAAATATACCCAGGCAACTAACCTTGACGGGGTAAAAATGATATACTATGCAGCCACACATTTCGTGACAAAGAAATGGGAGGCTGGTAATTTGGCCTGGGCCAAACCAGGACTTTTTCCCTTCCATTTAGTTTTTTTTTTATCCTTGGCATTTCGCTAACACTTTTTCCCCTCTCCCTGGCATTTCGCTAACACTTTTTTTTCCTCTCCCTGGCATTTCGCTAACACTTTTCCCCTATCCTTGGCCTTTTCCTTGCAATTTTTTCCCATTTCCTAGGCATCTCCATAACACTTTTTCCCCTATCCTTGGCATTTCCCTAACTCTTTTTCCCTTATCCTTGGAATTTCGCTAGCAGTTTTTTCCCCTATCCTTGGCATTTCATAGCCCTTTTCCCCTATCCTTGGTATTTCATAGCCCTTTTCCCCTATCCTTGGCATTTCCCAAGGGCATTTCCCTGGCACTTTCTTTCTTATCCTTGGCATTTCCCTACTACACTTTTCCCCTATCCTTGGCATTTCCCTGGCACTTTCTTTCCTATCCTTGGCACTTCCCAAGGGTATTTCCCTAGCACATTTCCCATCATATCCTTGGCATGTCTTTAGCATTACTGTAACACAGAGTATTTTCCCTACACTTTTCCCCTATCCTTGGTATCGCTGTCTCCTACTAGGAAGACAAAGGAATGCATAGAACTATCTCCAGAGTTATCTCTGGAAGGAGAGATTTGCCAAAGATTGGACTGCAAAGCTAAGCGAGTTCCTACTTCTCCATATATTCCATGCGTGAATTCAGACAGATGAAACGTATTTAAGTTCACTAACATAGATAGATAAAACGCTTTTAAATTCAGATAAATGAGACGCGTTGTCCCTCACAAACAGACACACATACACAAAACATGTAATCTTCTCAAAAATAGGCATCACTGATTTAAAAACAATTAGACAAACAATATAACCTTGTAAAAATGTATCCCATACAAACATCTTCTGGACCATTTCACGATAAAATCTAAAATGCTTACAAAAAACAATGTCAGCTAAGATTTTGTCCCTTGAAATGAATATGTTATCAAGCAACCGACTTCCAGAGAGCAGATTAGCATATGACAGCTGCCTGCATTAATCCTTGGCGTGTCTGGCAATTAACCTAGAATGACTGTTCCATGACCTCATCATTAAGGGAGAGAGAGAGAGAGAGAAGAGTGAGAGAGAGAGAGAGAGAGAAGAGAAGAGATGAGAGAGAGAGAGAGAGAGAGAGAGAGAGAGAGAGAGATTTACTAGAAATATATCAGTGATTTGTTCCCCATGGGATACATGTTTGGTATCGTACTGGGGGGGAGGGGCAAAATATATATAAGTAAAGGAAAACTGTCTTATGGTTTGAAATTTGTTGTCATTTAAAAAATACACTTTGCATGAATTTATGTCACATACGTCATGTATATTTGTATATTTTGACAATAAACAACCTAGAGAAGAAAGGCACAATTAAAGACAGATGACTGTCCTGAAGAAGGGACATAATTTGCTACGGTATATTAAACCTCAGGTTCGAGTTTCCGTATCGTCAAATTCTCCTAATCACTGTAGAAGATAATGAAGTATAAGTGACGTCTCGAAATTATCTATTAATCATAGGCAATCCATTCCAGGAACTTCCCTTTCCACAGACGTCATTATAGTTCGATGCTAAACTTCCAACATAAACCGTCTTCAAGTCGATTCTGTCATAAGCAATTCCGAGAAGAACATTTTTCTGTGGTTACGAGAGTTTCGCTGTTGATAAGGAAGACAGGAGTAGTGATGGTTGTCAGAGGTAGCCTGGTAGCAGGAGAAATTATCATAGATGATTAGAAATGGCGTCTGTAATGAAAGGTCATCACGTGAAGTACATCTGTATATGTGTATATATAAATATATATGAATGTATAATGTATGTATGTAAATTTATGGTGTAAAATATATATATATATATATATATATATATATATATATATATATATATATATTCCCTTCGTTTCAGAGTAAATCTATACATACAAGAATTTAAATTTATATGGCAATGAAATCTACCGATATATAAATGCTCTACTACGCTAAATAGTTTTAAAACTTGCAAGATTTTTTTATATATATATATATATATATATATATATATATATATATATATAGATATATATATATATATATATATATATATATATATCACACATATCAACAGGTGAAAATTAAGAGACGGGGTGTAGGTGCTGACCGGTTTCGACTTTATTTCCAAGCCATTATATCAGCCATGCAACAGCTATGTATCAGTCCTTCGTCAACGCGTTCGAAATAACGTCGAAACCGGTCCATGACCTACAGCCCGCCTCTTATTTTCCACGTGTGGATATGTGTGATAAACTATATATATATATATATATATATATATATATATATATATATATATCCTATATATATATCATATATATATATATATATACCATTAGGTAACAACAAACAAACAGCTCCCTTCCTTCTCCCCAAGAGACTCGAGCGAGGCTATATTCTCCTGCTACGCTCCGTACAAGTTCCGGGGGACGGAGAAGCAGTAAGCCCTTGTTAACAAGTACATCTAACAAGCGGAATCTCTGATTCCCTTGACGACTAACTCCTAGCAGCCTCCATTACCCCTACTATGTATACAAACAAGGGACTGGAGGTAGATCCCTATTCGACGGGAAAAGGTTAAGTTGGAAGGTCGCTGGCTATCCTTCAATTCTAGGGGGAAGAGAAGTATACATATATATATATATATATATATATATATATATATATATATATATATATATATATATATATATATATGTATATCATTAAGCTACAAACGTCCTCTAATATCCAATTCGCTCTACCTCGGAATCAATATATGTTAACCGAAGGGGAATTTCTTTTTGTTGATTATGATTTCGTCCTCTCGCGGATTCGAACCAATGGACAGAAGAGAAATCAGGACTTCAGTGTAGTTACCAACTCGGCCAGCAAGTGCATTTGTAGCTCCATGCATGCATGTGAATCACTGTGATGTGATAAAAAATCATAAATTCATATATATATATATATATGTGTGTGTGTGTCTGTGTGTGTGTGTGTGTGTGTTATAATAAAGCACTTAAGCCAGAGAAAATATTTGTAAATTGTATTTGCAACCAGGGACATAAGACTATCAGATGCTTAGTGCATATGATTAGTCACGAGATACTAACAATATATGCACACTCTTGTAAAAGAAAATAGCTTCTTGTTTAATTTTATGACGGTGTCAAGAACGTAAATGACGTGCCGCCAGTTTCAGTTAACCACAAATCAACCAATCAATCAAGACTAGGATATGAATGATAATACTATAAAATACATTCGCGTAATAATTTTTAATCCCGATACCGAACTGTCACTGAACCGCATATGGATGAATTAAATTAGAATATCATGTTATTGACTTGCAGACAGAATATATATATATATATATATATATATATATCTATATATATATATATATATATATATATATAATATTTTCGAGACCAAGTTGTATTTGGACAGTCTGTCTTGGTTCACTGTCAGCAAATCAACTGAACAAAGAAAACACGATGCCAGCAGATAAAAATAAATGAATAAAAATAAAGAGCAAAATGCAGATCACTGACACCTGAAAATCTCGTCGCATATTGACAGAAGAGCACCTGGTAAACAGAGCTTTCGAGAGTCCAGACGTCCTGCTTTGAAACGCGAGAAGAGGAACAGTCTGACTTCCACCTGATGATAAACATCACAGATCTGGCCACGCCCCCTTCCTAGATGTACCCTTCTAGCCCCCACCCCTATCTACTCCCCCTCTACATACCTTCATCTTTTCCATGGCGGTCCATCATCCCCACTCCCCTAGACCCTACTGATTTCAGTGAAGGGGGCTGGGGAGGCGGAGGAGGAGAAGGGGGATTAATTCAATCCCCTTTGGCAAAGACAAGAGTCCAAAAATCCCCTCGAGAGAGCTAGGATGATTGCCATTTCAAGTGGGGGCCTCCCGCTGAGTATACTAAACCTCTCATTTTCTTTTCCAAATAGAATTTAATTAACGATGAAACTCATCCTAAAAAGTAAGGAAAACTGTGAGAGTGGGAGGGGGAGGAGTGGGAGGGGGGGAAGAGTGGGGGGTGAAGTAAGGAAAGGGTGAAAGGGAACAGTACGAGAGAGAGAGAGAGAGAGAGAGAGAGAGAGAGAGAGAGAGAGAGAGAATGCATAAGCAATCTGTCAAAGTACACTTCGATTCCTACTGATCCCAAAATAGCAGTCTGAATAATTTTTTACCACAGAAATAATCTATAGAATAAAATATAATCCGATAAAGTTTCATAATAATTTAATAAAAAAAATAAAACCCAATAACAACATTTCATATAATGCAATTCAATACAGGGACTTTAATTTTCCTTTGGGAAAAACAGAGCAGATTTTATGTTAAATGTCGTGTTGATCATCAGTCAAAATACAGCCAATTTCCTACTGATTCCAAAATCAACTGTGTGCTATTTTTTCATCACAACAGAGAAATCATTGAGTATAATAAAATAAAACTCAAAAGTAATATTTTAAATAATACAATTGAATACATGAACTTTCATCTCCTTGTGATATTTTTCAACCACAAAGAAAATCTTCTGGCACAATGAAAACAAATAACACTTTATATATAAAACTAAATGCAAGAAATGTTTTATTCCTTTGGAAAAAATAAAATCGACCTTAAAAATCATTGTAAGAACGATGATTCTGTAAAGTATATTTCTCACGAATTACGCCCTGCAAATAATATTATTTTCTAATAATAATAATAATAATAATAATGATAATAATAATAATAATAATAATAATAATAATAATAATAATACTAATAATAATAACAACAACAACAATAATAATAATAATAATAATAATAATAATAAATAATAATAATAATATACAACTAATTGACAAATGACGAAGAGACAAAATGTATATGAGCTTATAAAGAGAGAGAGAGAGAGAGAGAGAGAGAGAGAGAGAGAGAGAGAGAGAGAGAGAGAGAGAGGAATAAGAAGTCCTAATGAAGACCGTGATGCCACTAACGAGTATTAATGGACCCAGTACCCCTCATGCACACGACCTGGTGATACAAGAATGATGATGAATGAACGCTAAGACTTTCAGTATCAGTAGGTATAGAACCTAATGAAAACGAATATACATTATGCTAAATAGCTCACCTGAAGTTCATTTGCATGATTTTGTAACCTATGTATCTCCTCCTACTCAGGTTTTCAATGTGGCCACGAACGAAAACCTAAAACTGCTATAAGCAACCTTCTAAAGATCTGCGCTGCCAAATCGCAAATGGAAACAGTTCTGACATTGAAATGCTCAAAGAAAAAACTACTATTTGCTACATATACTAACATATACTATAACCTTAATCATACATTCTTTTTCTGCCTGTACCCTAATTTTCAGATGAGGACAGACACATATAACGTTTAGTCCAATTTAAAACCAAAGACTGCAAATCCTGCGTTGTTAATGTTAACTTCAAAATAACGTTACTAGATAAAACACCACTTTCAAAAAACAATATATATGTGTGTTTGTGTAGATGTGTGTATGTGTGTGTGTGTATGTATATATATATATATATATATATATATAAAGAACTGATTGGTAGATAATATATATATACAAATATCTATATATTATGTATGTATATATATATATATACTATATATATATATATATATATATATATATATATATATATATATATATGCCATCCCACTGTAACTGTAAGGACGGCATGCCTGAATATCCTACAAGACACAATATGAAAAATGGAACAAACAAACCATTTAGGGTACACCACGGAAGGCATGTCTGTTGCCGGGCGTCGTCGTAAAGCAAACATGACTTATGAATATGGCGTCCTTAAGCTTTTTATTTTTTTATTTTTTTTATTCTGCGCTGTACCCTGATGATGAGCATGCTAAGTAGACGCGAAAGCGCTGGGTAATGATTTGTCTTTTTTTTTTTTTTTTTCTTGTTGGTTGTTGCAGTATATGTATGTGTGTGTGACTTTGTGGCTCGTATGTATGTATGTATGTTATTATGTATGTATGTATGTGTGTGTCTCAGGTAGCATACATGTACAACCCTGACCTCCATCCGGGGATACAGAGCTAGCCCCTAAACGCAAAAGTTTGATCATTACACACACACACGCGCGCGCGCACACATTACAAACCCCAATCTTTTGTACCTTTGCCCCCCCCCCCCCCCCCCCCTTTGCTCCCCCCCCCACCCCCCTTCCCCCACAACCCCTCACACTCCCCTCCCAAAAAATCGAGAAAGTCTGCTCATAATGTTTCAAAGGATTTTTCCCGCACGGTGCCAAGAGGAGAATTAAAATTAGAGAGAGAGAGAGAGAGAGAGAGGGAGAGAGAGAGAGAGAGAGAGAGAGAGAGGGTGGGGGGTGGGGCAAGCAAGATTTCTCGCTCCCATTGTTTGTTTTTTTCATCATTCTTTTTTAAAAGGTCCTTTACGAAGCACCGCGCATAAATCTGTAGTGACTTATCGGAAATTTTCGTTCACTTGCCGTTCGCGAAATAATGGGGGGGCGGGGGGGAAGAGCCTCAGGCGAAAAGTTCCGGAACTTCGCTCGTCCGTTCTGCGAAGATTTATACACTTTGATTATATCAAGCAAACACCGGAGGCATTTCCAATATTCCGAACGCCTTTTATTTTTTTTCTTCTTTTTTTTTAAGAGGAAGAAGGAGAGTTGCAGGGCAAACTTTAACTGGAATTGATGGTTCTTAATTGCTCTCTCTCTCTCTCTCTCTCTCTCTCTCTCTCTCTCTCTCTCTCTCTCTCTCTCTCTCTCTCGAACGTGTACCTTTTGAAGCTGAGAATCTTCGGGATAATATCACAAGAGGATAAAGTGCTCTCTCTCTCTCTCTCTCTCTCTCTCTCTCTCTCTCTCTCTCTCATGTATGCCGTTTCCCTCCGAGAATCCTCAGGAGGAAGTGAAGAAACATTCCATTTCGCAATACGATGCCAAGTGTTTATTTCTTTTCTTCGAGACATCGATTCTCATCTCAACACTGAATAAACACCTATAATACTCCCGCATTCTTTCGAAGGTGAAGAAGGCAATCACCTAAGAGAAAAAAGAAAGGCGAACGCTTTTCCCTCCAACTCTTTAAAAAAACAACAACACTGCATTAAGCGATGTCTATTTACACGAACGGTCCTCGTAAACAAAAAGAACTCGAGGGGTAGGTAACGGAGGTGATCGTAACGAACGCTCCTCGCAAACAAATAAATAATTCGTCTCGACTAAACAATGGCTTTTCAATCGTAAACATAGGATGGATAAAATGCAGAATGATCTCGCTTCTTTGAAGCATGACATAGCTTTCATGCAGAATGACCTGGGTTCCCTACATAACGACCCATCATCTCGGGGAACGAATGACCTGGCTTGACCTAGCTTTTATAATGGTCAAGGAGCCTTCATATCTTTGCAGTCGTTACTTCATATGGAGATTCGCCAGGTGGAATTTAAAAAAAAAAAATGAAATATAACTAAAAAACAATAATAATTCTATTGAGTTCATCAGCACAACAAGATTTGGGGATACAATTCATTTACAAGTTGCGGTGATTTAGTGATAAAACTATATGAATATTCACTATCAATATCGAAAGATCTACGAGAGTGTGGGCTGGGAGGGTAGGGGGCGGGGGGGGCGCTCGTACCCTAATTTCGCCAGTGGCAACTTATGTTCAAACTATTTTCACTGCTATCATGTAACTTACCCTGATGTCTTTCGCAGTGTGAGCACTGCTTTCTCACTTCGTTTATCTCTCTCTCTCTCTCTCTCTCTCATGCACACACACGTACACATATAATCTCCAGTTACGGCTTACGCTCAAACAATTTCATTGTTCTTGAGCAACAAGCCCAGATAATACCTTCCGCAATATAATCTCTCTCTCTCTCTCTCTCTCTCTCTCTCTCTCTCTCCTGAACGTGCACTTCTTGAAGCTGAGTCTTCGGGATAATATCACAAGAGGATAAAGTGCTCTCTCTCTCTCTCTCTCTCTCTCTCTCTCTCTCTCTCTCTCTCTCTCTCCAGTGTAGTGGATTTGAAAATATTTTCCGCACACAGCAAAGGAAGATATAATTACAAGTAGTTAAAAGTAATGACAACAAACGGCACTGAAATTACATCCACTGCAGAATAGAATTCGGACGGACGCAATAAAAAGAGAGAGAAAAAAAAACTCTCCCACGACCTGAGTACATTTGGTAAACAGAAAACGTAGGGGAGGGAGGGGGCGGTTGCTGTTGAGGTCCTATTTCAAGTAAAAGCCGGAAACACGAGAGTCAACCAATTGCAAAAGGCGGAAATCACTTCTTTCCTCTGTGCTCTAGCGACAATGGGATAAATGCCAGGGGCAAAGAAAAACTAATACACAGTCCTTGCTAAAAGCGCATATGCCCTTCTATGCCCCTAAAACATAATAGTACATAATATGGTCGTGGTTATGGGGACAGGTGCTCCTCTGGGACCTTCACAAAAAAAAAAAAAAAAAAACTGGGCAGCCATTACTGTGGGCATCCATGCCAGTGTAATAAACCCCCTTCCAACCCCAAAACACAACACAGTAATTTAAACTATTATTATTATTTTTTTTTTTTTTTTTTTTTTTTGCTCTATCACAGTCCTCCAATTCGACTGGGTGGTATTTATAGTGTGGGGTTCCGGGTTGCATCCTGCCTCCTTAGGAGTCCATCACTTTTCTTACTATGTGTGCCGTTTCTAGGATCACACTCTTCTGCATGAGTCCTGGAGCTACTTCAGCCTCTTAGTTTTTTCTAGATTCCTTTCAGGGATCTTGGGATTCGATTGCCTAGTGCTCCTATGATTATGAGTACGATTTCCACTGGCAAATCCCATATCCTTCTTATTTCTATTTTCAGATCTTGATACTTATCCATTTTTCCCTCTCTTTCTCTTCAACTCTGGTGTCCCATGGTATTGCGACATCAATGAGTGATACTTTCTTCTTGACTTTGTCAATCAACGTCACGTCTGGTCTGTTTGCACGTATCACCCTATCCGTTCTGATACCATGGTCCCAGAGGATCTTTGCCTGATCGTTTTCTATTACTCCTTCAGGTTGGTGCTCGTACCACTTATTACTGCAAGGTAGCTGATGTTTCTTGCACAGGCTCCAGTGGAGGGCTTTTGCCACTGAATCATGCCTCTTTTTGTACTGGTTCTGTGCAAGTGCCGGGCATTTGCTTGCTATGTGGTTTATGGTTTCATTTAAACTATTATTATTATTATTATTATTATTATTATTATTATTATTATTATTATTATTATTAATGAATTCATCTGAAATGAGTAACAGAAGGTTATGGGAAATACAGAAAGAAGAGATCAGATATTAGAAAATACAAAGTAAATTCACGAAGTAATAAACATATAGATAACCTGAGAGAGGTAAGTTTAAATAAAAGGAGAGAGAGAGAGAGAGAGACAGAGAGAGAGAGAGTCAGGAAATACAGAGAGAAGAGATCAGCAATTGGAAAAGATAAAAAAAAAATAAATTAACAAAATAAACCAATAGATAACAGGAGAAAAAGGCGAGTTTTGAAAACCTGTAAATTGAACGGACGAATTACTTGAATATCCACAGACTTTATAAAGAGGGAATAAATAAATAAACAGCCGGACTGTCTCTGAATATCTGGGCTAGGCTTCGTCACATCAATCATGATTTATCGACTTAAAAAAAAGTAAATAAATAAAATAGGATGATCTTCCTAATGATGTTAACGCAGACCGGGTCCTAAGCTTTGTCCAGCTGCCTAATCATCGTTCAATTAGTCCCTAATGGCATAAGCCATTAAAACACCGTGTTTGACTTTATTCCGATACTCATCAGATCTGCGCCGCCCCCCCCTCCCCCCTCCCCGATAATTTCTGTTTTTGGGTTCCATGGCGACATCCCACGCGCTGCCAGCTCGATGGCCGAACCGCTGATTGAACAGAATTGGCTATAATTAAGAATTCATTTCAATGAGGGAATTACAGCTCTGCATATCTTGATCAATATTTATTGAATGTATGCAAGCTATTCCACATTACAGACGAATTTACATAAATATTCATGAATGTCTTGAAACTATTTCTCATTATAGACGAATTTAGGATAATATTTACTGAATGTCTGCAAATTATTTCTCATTATAGACGAATTGAGATAAATATTCATTAAGAGAAATGAGATTCGCAGATCCTAAAACAACAAAGGCTAATACTAAAACACAAGATAAATAATTAAATAAATCTTCAATAATCATAAATTCCAAGTGGATCTTGCTTGTTTGTCCGCCCTGTGTGGGGGCGAGGTAGGTAGGGGATTGGGAGGGTTGGGATAGGGGAGACATGACACTTCCACCCTCCTCCTGAAAACCTGTTTGTCCGCCCCGGGTGAGGCGGGGAAGCTTGTGGATCAGGAGGATAGGGGAGACATGACACAAACACCCTCCTCCTGCAAATCTATTTGTCCGCCCGGGTGTGGGGGTGGGGTAGGTAGGGAATCAGGAGGGTAGGAGGAGACATGACACACCCACCCTCCTCCTGCAAACCTGTTTGTCCGCCACGGCTGGCGTGCAGAGCCTAGTTCCAGCCCACCGTAGTACATGCACCCCATCAAGGTCGTGTATAAATAAGTTTAATATAAAATAAAGAAACAAATAAATAAACAGTAATTTCAAAAAGTTAAAAAATTTTCCACCCACAGGTAGGTTATATACCATCAACCAAAAACAAAGGCCTAAAAAACGGGGAAATCAACTTTGGTCTATCATAATTCATAAAACATAAACCTCCACGTTGGGTGAAATTGGAAACTGCTTATCTGTGTGAAGCACAATAATGAACGGTGATACAATAGGCCATTGAGAGACTATGTGAAGCGATGGACCAGTTCCACAATATATTTATGAATAAATACATTCCAGAGTATATTTACTGGATGTAGTCACATTGCAGTCAGTTGCAAAATTCGTGTGATAAATAAAAAAATTAAAAAAAAATAATTATGCGGGATATGATTTGATTAATTTCCGAAAAACATATAGCTTAATGGATATGAATCAACATTCACCGTCAGTTGCAAAATTCGTGTGATAAATAAAAAAATAATATGAGGGATATGATTTGATTAATTCCGAAATATACTTACTGGATATAATCATTCACAGTCATTGCACATATTCAAAAACATGTTCGGGGAACATAATTTAATCAAATCCGAAATATATCTACTGGATGTAATCACACGGCACAAATCGTGCGATAAAAAATTCAAAACTAATACAAGGGGATATGATTTAATCAAATCCGAAATATATCTATCTGGATGTAATCACACACGGCACAAATCGTGCGATAAAACAAATTCAAAAAAAACTAATACAAGGGATATGATTTAATCAATTCCGAATATATTTACTGGATGTAATCACAAAACGCACAAATCGTGCGATAAACAAATTCCAAAAACTAATACAAGGGATATGATTTAATCAAATCCGAAAATATATCTACTGGATGTAATCACCACGGCACAAATCGTGCGATAAAAAATTCAAAACTAATACAAGGGATATTATTTAATCAATTCCGAAATATATTTACTGGATATAACCACAATTCGTGCTATAATCATATTCCAAAATACATCTGTGGGATATGTTCGTTACGAACTGTATTCATGCGGTAAATATATTCCAAAATAAAATCTAGTAGTAATTCGGTTTCAAAATATGTTTAAGGTAAGTCAGTTCGTAATACATTTATGTGATGCTTAATTTTGAAATTATATCTATTGGATAACTAAGCTCTAAAAAATTATTTATAACAAACTAATTACAAAATATATCTGTAACGTAAACTAATTCAAAAGTATATTCATGACTAAATTCTTTAATAATTTACAAACAAATCAGTAATATAATTTTCTGTGATCATTCTATTTAGTGATAAATTATTGTGATGAGTCATTTCCAAAATAAATTTGTTATAATTCATTTCTAAAAGAAATATATCATTTATCATTTCGAAAATATATCTGAATGATAAACCCTTTCCAAAATATATTTACAAGGTAAATAAATTCCAAAATATATTAAGGCAAAATTAAAATTCCAATATATATATATATCTATTATATATATCTATAATATAATTATATTAATATATATAATGTCATATCACATTACCGTGATTCATATACATACATCGAGCTGCAAATGTCGTTTAATATCTAATTCCACTCTATTTCGGAGTTAATATAGTTTTTCATATATGCTTAACCGAAGGGGAATTTATCGCCTAATAAAATTCCCCTTCGGTTAAGCATATAGAAAATATATTAATTCCGAGGTAGAGTGAATTAGATATTAAAGGACATTTGCAGCTCGATGATATATATGTATATGTATATATATATATATATATATATATATATATATATATATATATATATATATGTGATATACATATAATAAAAACAAACTTCCACATTATATTAACATGATTAACCAATTACCAAATTATACTGACATGATAAAACCAATTTCAAATGCAAAATATACTAAAATGATTAACAATTCCAAATGATATCAACTCGATAAACCAATTCCAAATGCAAAATTTATTAACATGATAAACCAATTCCAAAATATACTGACATGATAAACCAATTCCAAACGCAAAAGATATTGACATGATAAACCTATTCGAAATTATATTAAAATGATAAACCAACTCCAAAATATATCAAAGTGATAAACCAATTCTAAAATTCACTTCAACGAGAAACCAATCCCAAATCATCTCGGTGCCTATGGACGGCAACTCCCCCCCCCCCTCCCCCCCCCACCCACCCCCCGGCCACACCCCCCCCCCCCAAAAAAAAAAAATCCGGACGCGTTAAATTTCAAAAAACTACACGTTAGATCAACGATCACATTCCCATTCCCGGCAATGGAATCGCGAATGTGACGGGAATGTCGTCACCCCAAACGAAATCCAACACAGCGGCGGGTGAATCACTTACGGAGGAGGGGTGTGTGTGTGTGTGGTGTGTGTGGGTAGTGGAGGGGAGGGTAGGGTAGGGGGGTATGGTAGGGGGGAGGGTGGGGGGCACTGAATAAAAATACCGGAAAATGAAAACTCGGGTATCCAATGGGTCGAGTGGAAAAAATGCTAAAGTCTTTTAATTCAGATTATAAAATTGAATAAAGTTTGTGAATTATATATTATATATATATATATATATATATATATAATATATATATATATATTTAACTTCTATGATATAGAGAGAGATGAGAGAGAGAGAGAGAGAGAGAGAGAGGACGAGAGAGAGAGGGGGGGGGGGGGGGGGAGAGAGAGAGAGAGAGGTAATGTATGTGTATATGTATGCATGTATTATTCCATAGCTCTATTTACCTACTCTTTATCGTGATCATACTTGAACGGAGTCCAACAAACTCCATTTTAACAGCGACACGAAGAGGACGGGGCAGTGATAGCGACTGCCTCTAGAAGATAGTGACTAAAACTTCTAGAGAAAAATAAGTATGCCTCTAGGAGACAGTGACTATGCCTCTAAAAGATAATTACTATGCCTCTAGAAGATAGTGACTAAAACTTCTAGAGAAAAATAAGTATGCCTCTAGAAGATAGTGACTATGCCTCTAGAAGACAATAAGCACGTCTCTAGAATGATAGTGAACAAGTCTCTAGGAAATAGTGACTATGCATCTAGAAGATAGTGACTACGCCTCTGAAAGATAACAATTATTCCTCTAGAAGATCGTGAATAAATCTCTAGAAGACAGTGACTATGTCTCTGGAAAATAGCGACTATGTATCTAGAAGATAGAAGATAGTGACTATGCCAGAAGACAGTGACTACGTCTCTAGGATATAGTGACTATGCATCTAGAAGATAGCGAGTATACCTCTGGAAGATAATAATTATCCCTCTAGAAGATAGTGAAAAAACCTTTAGAAGACAGCCCTCGGCTTCCAAAAAGGGAAACCTCTTGACATCTGTAGTCTGTAACCTACAAATATTTGCGACGGCAAAACAAAAAGTTATTTCTGAATGCATAAAAAAAAACACGCCCTTTGATCTTACTTCCACAACGGAAAGGGAGGAGGAGGAGGAGGAGGAGGAGGAGGAGGAGGAGGAGGAGGAGGAGGGTTGCGTGCTTTTCTTGGCGTGGTCCTCTTTGATATTCTAAAAATTTCTAGTCGAGTTGTTTGTCTCTTTTGGCGGCTTTGTTGACTTGTTTGTTTGTCTTCTACAGATATCCTCAACTGAAAGTACCGAGAGAGAGAGAGAGAGAGAGAGAGAGAGAGAGAGAGAGAGAGAGAGAGAGAGAGAGAGAGAGAGAGGGTGTTCCTCTTTCTACGAAGCTGTTCTATGGTGCCTTGCACATATCCCTTTGATCATCACCTGTGGTCCATGAACTGTTTGATTTCGTTCAGAACAAAGAACTTTCTATTGTGATTATAATATATATATATATATATATATATAGAATATATATATATATATATATATATATATATATATATATATATATATATTACATGCCCACTAAAACCCCCTCAGAATACATTCATCGACTTTTGCTTCCATTTACGCATTTCCCATTGCAATTCTTAATCCAAATTCTCTTTCCAAAAGCTGATGTGAGCTGAATTCACACTTTTCCAGGAACCGCTTTCCAGGGTTTCGAAATCGAGATTCTGGAATCGAGGTTCTGGAATCGCTGGCTAGAACTGCCCCCACTGAATATATGATCCGTTGTTGATTCGTGGCTTCCTAGAAACACGAAGTCGAATTCAACTTTTCATGAGACCACCAAAGATGGCTTGGTTTTTCTACGATATCAAGACTTTCAGAGTTGTTCCTCAGTTGGGTCTGGAATAATTAAAATCTAGGGACCAACCACCAATCGCTAGGACCTGGAAATTGAACAGGTTTGAAAGGTGTACCAGGAGGTAAAGCTCGCAGCTGCACTACGGAACAACTATTAGGAGATGGTGGGAAGTCAGATGGAAGAAAGAGAATATAAAAGGAGGTATAGTATTATTATTATTATTATTATTATTATTATTATTATTATTATTATTATTATTATTATTAGTGAGAAAATGACCCCTATTCATATGGAACAAGCCAACATGGGCCACTGACCTGAAATTCAAGGTTCCAAAGAATATGGCGTTCATTCGAAAAGAAGTAAAATACAAATAGAAATAATGAAAATAACACATAAAATAAAAAAATAATGAATAAAAATCAAGGTGAAAATAAAAATAAAACTAATAAAAATATAAATTATGATACAAAAAGAGGAGAAAAGTTATTGAAAGGGATGGAAAGGGACGCTGCTGCAAAGAACCTTCAAGTAACGCCTACAGAGTACAGCAAGAGGTGCACTGACGGCACTTCTCCCTTCCGGGGTAGGAACCACACTTCGAAATTCTTGAAGAAGACGATAAAAGCTCTCTCAAGAGGCGTCCCTACCCTCCTCCTCCTCAGCAACCTCATCGACCAGTCGGAGATATATTCTAAATTCCCCTCGTCACTGCATAGTGTAATCTCGGCATATTCGGGAAGTGTCGCCCCCCGGCCGTAATTGATTGCACGTCGGAATCGACGCGGGCGTTCGAACGTCCAAGAACGCTTC
>NC_087212.1:3978549-3988549 GCF_015104395.2 Macrobrachium nipponense
GGGGAGGGTTGTTTTGTACTGCGTCAAAGCGACGCATACGAGCTAATTTAATAATCATTCGTTTTGTTTTAATGGCCTGACTCGTAATCTAGGCGTGATGCGCTTCTAAGTAAATAGGATATTGTTGCAATATCCAGTCAGTGGTACGTCAAGAGTAATAATAATAATAATAATAATAATAATAATAATAATAATAATAATAATAATAATAATAATAATAATAATAATACGGAGATAGAAAATCCACAGTTATGTACGGGTACAAATACATTTAAAAATGAAACTATACAGAGCTCTCTGTACAGATTCATTAATAAATACATACTGTAACAATACGTAAACTGCATATATCTTTCTCCATTTCAGGACTCATGCTACTATGAGTAATTTTAATAATAATAATAATAATAATAATAATAATAATAATAATAATAATAATAATAATAATAATAATAATAAGAGATGAAGGACACGATCAGGAAAGAATATATGCAGAGACTCAAGGCGATACTCAAGTCAAAACTCAATGGAGGAAATATGATAAAAGCCATAAACCACATTTGCAGTGCCAGTAATCAGATAACAGCGCAGGAATAGTGGAATGGACGAAGGTTCAGAACTCCGCAGCATAGATCAGAAAACCAGGAAAAACATATGACAATACACAAAGCACTACACCCAAGAGCAAACTACGGAAGACTATACATAACACGAAAGGAAGGAGGGAGAGGACTGCTAAGTATAGAGGACTGCGTCAACACCGAGAACAGAGCACTGGGGCAATATCTGAAAACCAGTGAAGACGAGTGGCTAAAGAGTGCATGGGAAGAAGGACTAATAAAAGTAGACGAAGACCCAGAAATATACAGAGACAGGACAATGACAGACAGAACAGAGGACTGGCACAACAAACCAATGCACGGAAACAATACATGAGACAGACTAAAGAACTACCAGCGATGACAATGGCAATGGCTACAGAGGGAGAGCTCAAGAAGGAAACTGAAGGAATGATAACAGCGGCACAAGATCATGGCCCTAAGAACAGATATGTTCAAAGAACGATAGACGGAAATAACATCTCTCCCATATGTAAGAAGTGCAATACGAAAAATGAAAACCATAAAACCACATAGCAAGCGAATGCCCAGCACTTGCACAGAACCAGTACAAAAAGAGGCATGATTCAGTGGCAAAACAAAGCCTCACTGGAGCCTGTGCAAGAAACATCAGCTACCTTGCAGTAAAATAAGTGGTACGAGCACCAACCTGAGGGAGTGATAGAAAACGATCACGCAAAGATCCTCTGGGACTATGGTATCAGGACGGATAGGGTGATACGTGCAAACAGACCAGGACGTGACGTGATTGACAAAGTCAAGAGAAAAGTATCAACTCATTGATCGCAATACCATGGGACACCAGAGTTGAAGAGAAAGAGAGGGAAAAAATGGATAAGTATCAAGATCTGAAAATAGAAATAAGAAGGATATGGGATATGCCAGTGGAAATCATACCCATAATCATAGGAGCACTAGGCACGATCCCAAGATCCCTGAAAAGGAATCTAGAAAAACTAGAGGCTGAAGTAGCTCCGGGCCTCATGCAGAAGAGTGTGATCTAGAAACGGCACACATAGTAGAAAAGTGATGGAATCCTAAGGAGGCAGGATGCAACCCGGAACCCCACACTAATACCACCCAGTCGAATTGGAGGACTGTGATAGAGCAAAAAAAAAAAAAAAAAATAATAATAATAATAATAATACTCTTCGTGGTAGCCATGATTCCCATGACAAAAGTACTGCAGAAGATGGATGCTGGGTACCAACTCAAGAAAAGAGGCAACAGAATTAACCATCAGATGTTCATGGACGACATCAAGCTGTATGGTAAGAGCATCACGGAAATAGACACCCTAATCCAGACTGTAAGGATTGTATCTGTTTGGAATAGAAAAATGTGCTTCAGTCAACATACAAAAGGGCAAAGTAACAAGGACTGAAGGGATAAAGCTACCAGATGGGAACAACATCAGGCACATGGATGAGACGGGATACAAATACCTGGGAATAATGGAAGGAGGGGATATAAAACACCAAGAGATGAAGGACACGATCAGGAAACAATATATGCAGAGACTCAAGGCGATACTCAAGTCAAAACTCAACGCCGGAAATATGATAAAAGCCATAAACACATGGGCAGTGCCAGTAATCAGATACAGCGCAGGAATAGTGGAATGGACTAAGGCAGAACTTCGCAGCATGGACCAGAAAACCAGGAAACATATGACAATACACAAAGCACTACACCCAATAGCAAATACGGACAGACTATACATAACATGAAAGGAAGGAGGGAGGGAACTACTAAGCATAGGACTGCGTCAACATCGAGCACAGAGCACTGGGGCAATATATGAAAACCAGTGAAGACGAGTGGCTAAAGAGTGCATGGGAAGAAGGACTGATAAAAGTAGACGAAGACCCAGAAATATACAGAGACAGGAGAATGACAAACAGAACAGAGGACTGGCACAACAAACCACTGCACGGACAATACATGAGACAGACTAAAAAACTAACCAGCGATGACACATGGCAATGGCTACTAAGGGGAGAGCTCAAGAAGGAAAAGAAAACTGAAGGAATGATAACAGCGGCACAAGATCAGGCCCTAAGAACCAGATATGTTCAAAGAACGATAGATGGAAATAACATCTCTCCCATATGTAGGAAGTGCAATACGAAAAATGAAACCATAAACCACATAGCAAGCGAATATCCGGCACTTGCACAGAACCAGTACAAAAAGAGGCATGATCAGTGGCAAAAGCCCTCCACTGGAGCCTGTGCAAGAACATCAGCTACCTTGCAGTAATAAGTGGTACAAGCACCAACCTGAAGGAGTGATAGAAAACGATCAGGCGAAGATCCTCTGGGACTATGGTATCAGAACGGATAGGGTGATATGTGCAAATAGACCAGAACGTGACGTTGATTGACAAAATCAAGAGAAAGTATCACTCATTGATGTCGCAATACCATGGGACACCAGAGTGAAGAGAAAGAGAGGGAAAATCTGGATAAGTATCAAGATCTGAAAATAGAAATAAGAAGGTATATGGGATATGCCAGTGGAAATTGTACCCATAAATCATATAAGAACACTAGGCACGATCCTAAGATCCCTGAAAAGGAATTTGGAAGAACTAGAGGCTGAAGTTGCTCCAGGACTCGTGCAGAAGAGTGTGATCCTAGAAACGGCACACATAGTAAGAAAAGTGATGGACTCCTAAGGAGGCAGGATGCAACCCGGAACCCCACACTATAAATACCACCCAGTCGAATTGGAGGGCTGTGATAGGCCAAAAAAAAAAAATAATAAATAATAATAATAATAATAATAATAATAATAATAATAATAATAATAATAATAATAATAATAACCCCTTCGACCAACAGCGCGAGATCCCCGACTTCGCCAAAAGACCGGCTCGACCAATCACAAATCAGCTCTAGGATTCGAGACAATAATAATAATAATAATAATAATAATAATAATAATAATAATAAAATAATAATAATAATAATAATAATAATAATAATAATATTAATATAATCAATTACAATAATAATAATAATAATAATAATAATAAATAATAGTAATAATACATCATCAATAAGTTAAATAAATAAATAAATAAATAAATAAAAAAAAGAGAATATAATAAAACATAAGGCATTTCTTCCACAGGGAGTTAATTCCTTTACCATGTCACTGGTTGATGAATGGTTATCTTCCCCTAATATCTTCATTCGTATTTATCATCATTCCACGTTCGCAATACCAACCCGAATTTTAGAAATATTACCCCATGGTATATTTTAGAAATATTACCATGGTAATATTTTAGAAATATTACCATGGTAATATTACCATGGTAATATTTTAGAAATATTACCATGGTAATATTTTAGAAATATTACCATGTTGAGTGTCCTGTCCCCAACCAGCATCTCCTTCTTACGAGATCAAGTTAAGTAATATCAAACGTACCAACTTTATTTCTGTTCACTTGCTGCAATGGACCTTTTTGACCCCTTTTGACCTTTCCCGTTGCTATTTGGGAAGGCTTCCTCAGGTAATGCTGCATAGTTTATGATGATAATTATTATCCTTTAGTCCAGCTCAGGGCCTTAATACAGGGATCAACAATGTAGAAACAATAGCGCACGAAATTAATATACACGCGGTGGGATGTTATTACAATAAACAGCTGCAGCCAGACAGAAGCTTAGAATAATAATAATAATAATAATAATAATAATAATAATAATAATAATAATAATAATAATAATAATTTACACGTCGCGTTTACTTTCACCGTGACTTCAAAGGCAATAATTTCAATTAACCTTTTAAGGCACAGTTTTATAAAATAATTATTATATTTCCAGCAACTGGAATTGTTTAAGACACGACACGTATTAAGATTCGTTCAGGCGTTTTTGACAAAACATGATGACATTTTGCAGCTATAATCGTTTGCAATACGACAACTGCAACATTATTATTAACCATCGAACTAATTCTTTATTTTGCTACACTTGTCATATTTAATTTTTTTTTTTTTTTACAGATCAACAATCACACCACTTTACAATTCCCTTTGACAAGATACTTGAGCCTCTTGTATTCTCCTTTTTGACCGATAATTGTGTATCCGTACATTAATTATTTTGACAAAATACATGACAAGATACCATCCTGATTTTGGACAAAATAATAATCACATTTACCTCCTTTTAATGTTTGACAAATAATTATATATCCTTACATAATTTCTTGACAATATACATTACAAAATTCCTCCTGATTTTGGACAAATAATCATCACATTTGCCATCTAATTTGTGACAAATAATTATATATCCTTACATAATTTCATTTTTTGACAATATAACATTACAAAATTCCTCCTGATTTTGGACAAATAAATTCATTTACTTTGCCATTCTAATTTTTGACAAATAATTATGTAATTCCTTACATTCTTTTTTTTGACAAAAATCATGGCAACAAAATCAATCATGATTTTATTTCGGATTTACTTCCATTCTAATTTTTGAAGAAATTGAATTGATGTAACCCTAAGGACGAATTTCTTTTGACCAAAAATCCTGGACAATATCCCCTCCGAAGATAATTGGATAATAATAATCAATAATAATAACTAATGTACTATTAATTACGACGCCGTATAAGAAAAAGAAAGATAATAATAATAATAATAATAATAATATAATAATAATAAAGACGCCATATAAGAAAAAGAAAGATAATAATAATAATAATAATAATAATATAATATTAAATAAAGGACGCCATATAAGAAAAAGAAAGATAATAATAATAATAATAATAATAATAGACGCCATTAATAAAGAAAAAGAAAGATAAGAATATAATAATAATAATAATAATAATAATAAATAAAGACGCCATATAAGAAAAAAGAAAGAGAATAATAATAATAATAATAATAATAATAATAATAATAATAATAATAATAATAATAATAATAATAATAATAATAATAAAGACGACAAAGAAGAGAAATATGCGGACGACGATGACGAAATGAAACCGCGAATATAAGAAACCGCGAATATAACCGATGGTTCCTCTCCCTCAAAAAGCTCTTTTGATCCGTTCATTTCCTCCGCTTCCCGTCCTTCCATTTGGAAAATTAATTAACATTCTCTAAGGAGAGAGAGAGAGAGAGAGAGAGAGAGAGAGGAGAGAGAGGAGAGAGGAAGCCCTTCCGTCGCTCCCTTCTTTATCCTCTGAAAGGATTCGTGTCCTTTTTTTTTTTTAATTCATAATTCTATTAACTTATATTCTTTCCCCAAAAGGAAATTATACAGATACGCCAGAGAGAGAGAGAGAGAGAGAGAGAGAGAGAGAGAGAGAGAGAGAGAGAGAGAGAGAGAGAGAGAAGTCTCTCTCTCTCTCTCCCTATCTCATGTCATTTTAATAACCCACTTGAATATTCTGAGAATGTAGACCTTCTCAACTTGGGACTTGAAGGTCTCCGGTGTCCCATGGAATCTGCCTCCTTCACCTCAGAATAAATTCGCTTCTCTCTTTATAAAATAAATAAATAAATAAAAGACTTCGAAAATAGAATTTTGCAGAGGTACATTTCTAGGAGTCATCCTCTGCCCGGTGAGGTTTTTATACACTAGCCTCATTCCGTCGAAAATGTGAGGGGTTTTAACACACTGGCCTCCTTCTGTCAAAAATGTGAGGGGTTTTAACACACTGGCCTCATTCTGTGGACAATTGAATACAGAATTCAGGCAAATGGCCAAGCACTGGGACCTACGAGGTCATTGAGCGCTGAAACGGAAACTGGCATTAAAAGGTATGAAAAGTATAACTATCGATTGTTAGGAGAGGGTGGAAAATAAGATGGACGAAAGAGAACATGGAAGGAGGTGCAGTAAATAGAACGTAAGGGGTTGCAGCTAGGGGGCCGACGGCACCCTGTAAAAGAACCTCAAGTAGGTGCACTGTCGGCACTACCCGCCCCTTTTTTGAATTGGCAAACTATTTCTGTTTTATGTCCCTTTTCTGCCCAAGAAAAAGCAAAAGGATAAAACGAGGAATATAATAATAATAATTATTATCATTGAAGCAGACATCAAAAACTAAACCAATACAAATACTTGATTAAAAAAAACTGTCAAAAGAGGATAAAATTATAAATACTTCATTAATATAAAAATGGTAAAACTTATATCCCATTAAATTAAAAAACGAAGAAAATACTAAGAAAAAAAATAAATCTTGGAGAAGTACGAGACAATCAAAGAGTAGGCTGAAGAAGTCCATATCTTCCTCCCTAGCGGTTGTTCCCAAAGAGGAGGAGGAGGAGGAGGAGGAGGAGTGAGACGGGATGGAAAGATAGGTCACAGAATCTAACGGAGGGGGGGAGGGGGGAGGGGCGGATGAAAGGGAGGTCACGGATGGGAAAAGAAGAAGAGGAGGACGAAGGGATGATGGAGGAACAGGAGAGAGACATCCTTATTCTTGTTCATTCCCATTCCATCCCTCTTTTCTCCATTCCTAATAGTCATATTCCTGTCCTTTCTTTTAGTTACTCCCACCTTGCTACTTATTCCTTAATATCCTCATTCCAGTTCCAGTAAGACATTCCAAAGTGATGACTTGGGCTTTTACTTATCATTCCAGTTCCAGTAAGACATTCCAAGGTGATGACTTGGGCTTTTATCAACCATTCCGATTCCAGTAAGACATTCCAAAGTGATTACTTTGGCTTTAAATTATCGTTCCGATTTCAGTAAGACATTCCATAGTAATTACTTGTTTTATTCATCATTCCAATTTCAGTAAGACATTCAAAGTAATTCCTTGAGCTTTTAGCAAATTAGGAGTAATAAAAAAAAAATCTCTCATCAGTTACGTTTTCTCAGAAGTTCTGTAGCATCATCAAGATCCAACAGCCGTCTGTTTTCTCTGTAATTAATAGCAGAATCTATTTCAGCAACAACTCTGCCTGGATATCTTTATCCAGAGGAAATAGTCACGGAGATATAATCCCACCCTGAATGACACCAGCACTAACTTCAAATGGATTGGAGGTAATTTCCCATCCATCATCACTTGACCAAAAACTATTTTCACGGAAAAACCTAAAAAATACATCGACAAAAAAATTCTGAAAAATTCCATAGAGCATTACGAAATGCTTTTTAGAGCATTTGGTCGTGGCATTTTCAACTCGCACAATTGCTGCTTTAAATTTATAAAAATGTCTATCTCATCATTACGTCCTCTGCAGTTTTGCCCTCACTTCAATCAGCACTAAAAGTAATGGGGTTCCCCCCCCCCCCCACCCACTGCGATGATAAAAGTCCGGGAAGGATAGAGAGAGAGAGAGAGAGAGAGAGAGAGAGAGAGAGAGAGAGAGAGAGAGAGAGAGAGGACACCCCGTCGATCCATCTTTCCCCTTTTGAAGGGATCATCCCCATTCTATTTACAATAATTTATAATCATTTTTTGCCTTAAAATGAAATTGTATGAATACGCCAAACACTGCTATTCACAGAGAGAGAGAGAGAGAGAGAGAGAGACGGAGGAGAGAGAGAGAGAGAGAGAAGGGGGGGGAGAGAGGAGAGAGAGATGCGAAGGAGAGGAGAGAAGAGAGATGAAGGATCAGATACCCATAGCTTGAACGACCTGGGAATAAAAGGTTTCCAAGTCAACGTCTCCCACTTGACCTTTCACCCCCCAACCGTCGTCCATTTTGTATGATTAGAGGGTGACCAGGCCTCGAGGGTGACCTTGGCATTTACCCAAGGACCCAACTGACATATTCCTTCTCTCGAGAAGGACGCCGTGCTTTCAGGTACTCGGTAAATTTGTTTTATTTCGAAATAAACTCACAGCAGGGTCACTTTCCCCTAACTGGTAAAGGTTGAGGTTTGACCTGGTTTGACCTAGCCTGAAGGAGAGGCTGAACATCATCTTCAGAGACGGAGTATTCCAGGATCCAGGAAATGATTCCTAAGCCGCGCCGTTGCGGGAGAGAAGTAGCCAAACTGATATTAAGAAACAGTAACTTCTGATTATAATAATCAGATTATAATTGTTGACAAATCTCACTATGATGCTGGTAAAACCTCAGTAAAACCTTGATTAACCTCACTAGGAGTCTTAATAAACCTCAATATATAGGCTTAATAAACCTCACTATAATTCTTGATATACCTCAATGAATTCATGGTAAACCTCAAAATAACCAGTGATAAACCTCACTATAATCCTTGATAAACCTGACTATAATCCTTGATAAAGTCTATATAATTCCTGATAAACCTCATTATATAATTCCTGATAAACCTCACTATATAATTCCTGATAAACCTCAATATATAAGCCTTGATAAACCTCAATATAACCCTTGATAAACCTCACCATCGAATGAACACAAGAGAATGTTGGATCCACGGCCTACCCTCCTCATTTCATCTTCCTTAAATTTAACAGCGACAACGCCTACCAACAGCAACGCTAGTTCAAGCGATCATTCATTCAATCAAGGTAGAGAAACCGCCCACTTTTCCCCCAACCCCCGGGGTCCGCCCCCCTCAAACCAAAGCATTCATTGAAATTCATAGCAAGGTTGGGAATCTTTGTAGCAGCAGCTTTGGGGGAGACTTAATTTTTCACTGCATTTTTGACTGTCAATAGTGGTGAAGTTATGTCCCGTGAAAGAGAAAAAAAATAAAATAAAAAAATAAGACAAAAAAGCAGTAGTGAAAACCAAAGAAAAAAACTTATGACATTTTTTTTTGTCACTGACGACTGTAATGGAGTTTTCTTTTTAGTTTAAAAAAAATTTAAGAAAAAAATCAGTAGTGAAAGCCAATGAAGAAAAAAAATTTTTTTGTCACTGACGACTCTAATGGAGTTTTCATTTTGGTTTTTAGGACCACCATTGGTGAAAGATTATAAACATATAGAAAATATATACCCTTTTTATATCTATACTTTCCCCGCCAGGAATAGAAAATAGTTGATATAGAAGACAGAGGAGAGAGAAAGGTGTGAGGCATCCCTCCAGTCAGCTCTACACAATCATGTTGTCAACATCTTGACGACAAATCCTGCGTCGAGTAACTATAGTATTAATCTAATTGTTGCGAAACCTTAAGGTGACCTCACAACTTATTATTATTATTATTATTATTATTATTATTATTATTATTATTATTCAGTAGACGAAACCTATTCACAAGCTTCCAAAAGCATGCTGGTCTCAACCTCCTACCGCTAAAGACCCCCTAACACTGCGGCAGCAACTGATCACGATACAGAGCCAGTGATTTTTTTTCCATTGCCCTGGAGGGAGGAGGCGCGAACTCGCCACATCTGAGCGGCACGTCACGACACTAGCGACCACACCA
>NC_087212.1:3993549-3996049 GCF_015104395.2 Macrobrachium nipponense
TTGAAGTCAACATAAAAAAATATATTAACATGACATCAGCTTTAACGTTGCATGTCTTCATAGATATAAATGAACATCAAGTTGTACCATCAACAATACCGATGTAAAAACATTGCATTACAACAAATATTCAATTTACCATCACACTTCAATACATGAGGATATTAACAATACATAAGGATATTAACGTGAAATTCTATACATTCTTCCGTAAGCCTTCGTAGAATCAAATTGTAATGTTAAAATCAACATTAACTGGTAACACATTCGCTGAATGTTACTAACATCAACTCATGACATGATCAGAGTTTTAAATCAAAATCATTTATAATATTCACAATGTCCAATTTTAAATTCAGTATGAAATTTCACAAAACACACCACAAGATAAATACACATTAAATAATATTATTAGAAAACGCATTAACATCAAACATTAACATCAACACATCAAAGAGAACATATTAACATCGGCATCGAACTTCAACTTGAATACACTTATAGAAAACGCGCCTAAATTCTTCAGCTCTTATTAACACCCGAATCAAAACTTCCCAACTGGTCACTTTACAGCAAAAGGGATACGATCTCATTTCATTAAAAAAAAATATGAAATGAGTTTCTCGCTTTTTAAGAAAACCTCATTTCCATTTCTTATGGTGACTTTATCCAGTGGCCTGGTGGTTCTTTTTTCCAGACTGGCTTCCAGGTAATTTTCGTTCTTTCCACTGAAGTACTTTGCTGTTAACATTTAAAAATGACAGTAGGCTACACGAATCCATCAGTACATGACCGGTGTGTAGTGCAGGTATGCATGTATACAAATAAATAATTAAAATTATACATACGCTCGAAAACTGCTTTGGAATATTGCTCAATGAACAGTAAATAAAACATAAGAAACAGAGAGTACTGGTAGAACTAAAGTATAACAAAATACCTAGTTACACCAGAAGCGTGTCATCGCCTTTGCTTTCCAAATTTAATTTGCCATTTGCATACCATACGAATCCATCACGTGACACAGACTCTTTGATGATAATAAGAGTTCCTTATGCATGACATTATATACATTATTTTCATTCATCCATCTCTGATTGCGTTATAAAGAGACTACATTATATTCAAGTGAATATACATAGGTCTTTTCTATATACGAACATCACCAGGTTCACTGCGGCTCTGGTGTTTAAAATGGTTTTAAGTGGATTTATATCCAGTACAGAGAATGACTGGAATTCAAGCAACAGCAAGTTAAAACCTTCACACGTTGTGCCACTCGATTCTATCATGCATGCACGTTCCAGGTTCCAGGACATTGAAGCCTTTTACTTTACAATATACTTCTTTGACGCCATTTATCCATCTATCCCTCCTAATATTTCCTAATTATACACTCTAATTCACCCTTTAACCTACGCTAACTTCTTCAACACTTCAACATACTCCATATCCACACATGACCAAACCAGTTCAACAATCTGGTTGATTCTTTATCCTATGCTAACCTCTCTACCCCTTCCAACACATATCTCTCCATTCTTGACACATGACCAAACCATCTCAACATTCTAGTTCATTTTGCAATCTCTGCTATCTTTTCAACACTTCCACAAACTCCATTCTTCATTTAAAGACGAAACCATCTCGACAAACCTCGGCTCAGTTTCTAACTTGTGCCAAATCTCTTGACCACATCAACATATCTCTCTATTTCCCGGCCGTTCAAGTGGTTCCTACGCAGCATATATCGCACATTTCAGCTCATTGCTTCCATTTGCATTCTAAATCAACACTTCACTTCCATATACGATATGGTAGGGAGAACTCCACACCACACAGAAGCATACCTCTTTTGAAGCCCGTCCGCGAGGCGTTAAATATCTGACGCTCCGACAACGAAATACAGTCGGGAGTAAAAACTCGACTACACGAATTATACTCGATTTAGATTTTTCCTCTGCGTAATTTAGAAATTAATCTAATTTTAACATTCGCTTCAGACCTGCAATGGGACTTTTCCTCCTGGCGTTAATAGACGCTCGGTTTATTTTTACGTCTAAAAATGATGGACTAGTTTTTTTTTTCAAATTATTTTTTTAAATACATGATTAATTCGCCCGTCATTAGCGGCGTATACCGTGCGATACTATATTTTCGCGTTATTCTTTTAATTGAGAGGATTAAAATGCCAATGATTTAGAGGCAATCAAAGTAGCCCCCGGAATATTTGCGAGCGGCGTTATTTGCCGGGGAGGCCTGATTGCAAGCAATTCTTTCCGGTTGCAAAGTTCTAATCGGCAAAAAAAAAAAAAAAAAAAAAACTCACCAGTGATGAAAATGATTAAACAGAGGTGATCATTGTTATCATCTGGTGAATTACATTTTTATCGCCACCTTTTTGTTTTCAAAGGCAATTTTACGACGCAAAACTGTTTTAATGAGTTTGCCGGCCGTCGGCGCTTTGAGGCGTAATCTACCTAAAATGGAACTGGGATAC
>NC_087212.1:4003549-4008549 GCF_015104395.2 Macrobrachium nipponense
AAAAGGTCGAGCGGTGGGAAATGGCTGTCCTCACGAAGGCCCTGACGGTGTTGCTTTAGAATCTGGCGGGGCACTCGCTGTCACCGTTGAGGCAAAGTCCGAGATTAGTCGTCTTTGTGTAGACAGAAGTTCAGAGACCGTCTTCTGTCTTACAAAGTCGTCGAGAAAGGGGAGGCGATTGTCGGTACTGTATTCAACAGTGTAATTCAGCACACTGCTCTGCTGAAATGCTTGACGCAGGGCTTCTACCTCATCCTTGGCTTCGACTTGCACAAAGATGTCGTCGATATTAAAAATATCAATAAAAAAAAGTAGTAATATAAATAAAAAATGAAAATAGGATTAATAAAAGTAATTATATAAATAAAAAAAATTATGATAATGAAAATAAAAATAAATATAATGCACATGAAAAAATCATAAAAATAAAAATAATGAAAATAAAATATTAAAAATAAATAAAATTTTAAAAATAAAATAAAAAGAATAATAGTAATTAAAATAAGATATTAAAAATAAAACATAAAAAATAAGAATATAACATTAATAAAATATTAAATTAATAAACTTATCACAAAATGAAAATGATGAAATAATATGTAAAATATAAATAATAAAAATTAAAAAATCAAAAATAAAAAATAAAGAAATGTAATAAAAAATGAAAACAATACTAATAACTATAATAAATATAAAAATGAAAAATAAAAATAAAAAATAACGAAAATAAAATAAATGTAATGTACATAAAAAGAATAATTAAAATAAATATAAAAAATAAAAATAATAAAAAATGAATAATACTAATAAAATAATAAAAAAACAAATTATAATAAAAAATAAAAAATTATTGCAATAAAAATATTTATAATAAAAAATAAAAATTATTGAAATAAAAATATTTATAATAAAAATACAAATTATAAAATAATAAAAAGTAAAATATAAATAATAAGAAAATTAAAAATTAAAAATAGTAAAATAAATATAAAAATAAACATAATGCACATGAAAAATCATTAAAAAATGAAAATAAAATAATAATAAAACAAAAATAAAAATAAATAAAAAAAAAAATAAAAATAATAATATAAAAATAAAATTATAAAAATAAAAAAATAAAAATATAAATAACAATAATAAAGAATAATGATAAAAATAAAAATATTTTAAAATAAAAAAATTTTTAAGAAAAACAAAATAAAATTATGAGATGATATTACGTAAAATATACATAATAAAATAATAAAAGAAAATAAAAATAAAAAAATAAATAAAATAAAAAATAAAAACCAAAAAAATGCTTAAAAATAAAATCAAATAAAAAATAAAATAAAAATAAAAGCTGAATAACTAAAATAGAAACCAAAAATAAAAAACATAAAATAAAAATAAAAACCTAAAGAAAACTAAAAATTTATTAAAAATAAACCAAAAACGAACAAAACGAGAAAATAAAAATTTTAATCAATAAAAAATAAAAAATAAAATAAAAAGCTATAATCAATAAAAATAAAATAAAATAAAAGTAAAAACAAAGGTAAAATAAATAAAAAATAACATAAAATACAATATAATAATTTTATAAATTGTAAAATAAAAAGAACAATAAAAATAAAATATAATCACTTGAAAATAAAAATAAAATAATAATAATAATGAAAATAAAATAACAATAATAAGAAAAAATAAAAGTAATATAAATAAAAAATAATAAAATAAAATGTTAAAAAATAAAAATATAATATAAATAATATAAATAAAATTAATAAAATAATAATAAGAGAATATCAACATATAAATAATGAGAATATATAAAAATAATGAAAATGAAAATAATAAAATATTAGTAATGATTTTGATAATAAAAATGAAAATTATAAAGATAAAAATATTGTTTGTTTGTATCGTATTTTTACGTTGCATGGAACCTAGTGGTTATTCAGCAACGGGAGAACAATAAAAAAATATAAATATAAATACAATTATAATAATAGTAAAAATACAAATTCAAAACAATAAGGATAATTATAATAATGATAATGATTATAAAGATAAAAATAGTAAAATATGTAGTAGAGAGAGAGAGAGAGAGAGAGAATTTGATGAATATGCTATCATAGTATATCTATAAAAAATGAAACATAACTATATACACTGATCTTGACCCTGCATGTGAAAATGACCTACATAGGCGATCTACTACCCTATTTAAGTAGTACCAAAGAATGGTCAGAATCCCGACTTGGAACAAAAATTTCACCCTTGGAGAACTCTACGGGTTCTACAACGAATGTTTAACTACTGCGTATGGCATCTTTGAATAAAATTAGAATTAACTATCATAATTACCTATTTTAGACGTGCCAACTTTTGGCGCGTTGCTCACCAGTTTAAGCAACAATGAAAAAACCATAATTATGAAAATATACTACATAAAATTACTGCAGCGGAGGCAGCAATTAATTTTAATTTAACATGTTTATAATTCCATAATAGAGAAAAAAATAATGAAATATTATGAATGGAAATTAAATTTAAAAAATATATATAACAAAACTAGAAATCAAGTATAAATAAACTAGCAGTAATAAAAATAAACCTGAAATTAATAGTTATAAATATAAAAATAAAAATACGATTAAAAAAAAATAATAATAATAATAACATTAACATGATTCTTGACTTAAAGATATAAGTCAGCAGGTATGTATGTATGTATGTATGTATTATTATTATTATTATTATTATTATTATTATTATTATTATTATTATTATTATTATTATTATTATTATTATTAATTATTTGAGAAACAACCCCAAAGTTATGTAAAATGCATATTATACAAGATAAATAATATTTTGGTGGAATTTATATATAACTTTATAAATTCCCGTGGATCTTTGGTGGAGTCCTGCCTTGGATGGGAGTGTGCAAAGCTTCTCGATTCTTGGAAGGACAACTCATAAAACATAAGCCTCTCTCTCTCTCTCTCTCTCTCTCTCTCTCTATATATATATATATATATATATATATATATAATGTGTGTGTGTGTTTGTGTTTTTATTGCATTATCAAGCCTTTTCTCTACTACACTTTGAATCCCCTACGAAGGAACAATAGAAAACATATGTCATACCCCCCAACATACACTCAATTGACACAGCTAAATATACCTACATCATCTACCACGCACTCTCATATGCACATTCAACTAATTCCGTTTCCTCTAACAAAGAAAAAAATCCATTTCTTCAAGTCAATATATTCACGCTCGTATATGTCTTAGACACGGCCTTGAAGATTAAAACAGTCCCAGACATCGATCACCTCAGGGCCACGTCCTCTTTAAAGGACAATTCCATCCACCATCTTAGAAAGAGATAGTGAGAGAGAGACCAGCAGCAGCCCCTGGCACCGCTCCCAAACATACGAATGGGACATCACTTATGCATAAAGGGACTGACGATGCATCTGCCAGCAGAAAATAGTAAGTCATTCAAGACGGACGCTTGATAAATCGGGTGAAAGGGGTTAAATAAAGAGTAATAGGGGAACACAGGGGAACACGACACACGAAAAAATAAGGGGACAATGACACTGAGGGGAACAAAAAGCTGGGGGAGCGGGGGCGGGGCGAGGGGGGGAACGTGAGGGGAGACGCAGGGATAATTGAGCAGAAATATCAAGGGTGAGAGATTAAATGGAGCAAGATGAGACACACGAAATGGGGGAAAATCGATAACGGAAGGGGAAAAGAAATGAACAGAAAGAGGGAAGAGGAACCATTGGATAATGTGGGAATCAAGGGAGAAATGATACAGAAGATAAATAAGACGGATGAAAAGGATACAAAAATAATAATAACAGACTTAAACTTGAGCAATCAGATAAATGTAAGCCTTCAATTTTCTTAATTTTAACTCTCTCTCTCTCTCTCTCTCTCTCTCTCTCTCTCTCTCTCTCTCTCTCTCTCTCTCTCTCTCTCTCATGTATATAGACACATACATGAAAACTGTGGTAAAAGAGAAGAGAGAATCAATAGCAAAAGATAACAGAATAAATAGAAAATCAAACAAGAACGTGAGTGAAAGAAGGAACAACACAAGACGAAGAACGACAAAGTAAGAAAAATGAATAAACAATTTTTAAAAAACAAGAAAAGAGATCCATAACAGATAATGAAGAGGTTACGGAAACAGGAAAACGACAACTAAAAATACATTAAAAGAAGGGGGGAAAATAACAGAAATTCAAACAGAAAAAGAGACGAAGAAGCAGAAAATAGAGGAACTGTAAACGGGACTTTCGAACAAACAGGAAATTAAAAAACTGAAAGAAAATAGGGATAACCCGACAGATAAAAAAGCGAGAAAAGGAAGCTAAGAAATAAGCAATAATAAAAAAGGAAACGGGAACAGAATAATGAAAATGATAAGATGAGCCAGGGCAATGATTTCGGAAAGAGGGCTAAAACGGAAACCCAAACGAGAGACGATGAAGTTGAAGAGAATGGGATTGACTTGAAGAGTCGAGGAATACGTGATACGAATGAAGTTGCAGTTACGTCACAAGATGATGATGAAGTTAGATACGTTTGGGAGGAAAAGGAAGTAAGTGAAGGATAATGCTGACGTCAAAAAAAACGCAAAAGGAAGATGCTTAGGTCATAAAGTATATCTAAGTTGGTGTAGGTCATAAAGTGTATCTTAAAATTTCTCAGAGAGAGAGAGAGAGAGAGAGAGAGAGAGAGAGAGAGAGCAAACACTCAAGAAAGGGTGTTTGGCAATTGTGCAGTATTTTTGAAAAGAAAAAAACTCGTTATCGACCGAGTTAGATGATAAGATTGCTCCCACAGCGATCTGCTGTCATTAGACATGTAGTGTGTGTGAGTGTGTGTGTGTGAATGTACGTAGGTTGATGATAGAATAACTTGTAGTATATATATAAAACACAAACACACACATATATATATATATATATATATATATATATATAT
>NC_087212.1:4018549-4051454 GCF_015104395.2 Macrobrachium nipponense
GAAGAACTCCTAATAAAGACTGAGAACAGCAATAGTCAGATCCAAGATTTGTTGGGAAAGTTAGATGGAAAGGAATGCGAAATAGAAGAGTTAAAAAATACTTTTGCCAACATAATAGAGAACATGAACCTTCAGATCCACGAAGCTCATAATAACCTGGAGGAATTGGAGAGGGCCTTGAAGATAGAAGAAGAGGAGAAAACGCACATCACAAATCTCTATGAGAAAATGACTGAGAGCAGGGACCGTCAGGTCAGAGATTTGTTGGCTAAGGAGGAGGAACTAAAGGAGGAGCGAGAGATTTTGAGAGAACAATTAGGCGAAACATTAAGTTGTGTTGCAGATATAGAAAAGTTATTGGATGAGGAACAGGATACGATAAAAGAAAAGGAGAGGCAGATTGAGAAGCTTCATCAACAGGAGCAAGAACTGCGAGAAAAGCTGCAGAAGAAGGAGAGCGAACACGAGGCGTCGTCCGTCCGAGAAAATGAGCTGGAAATTCTCCTCAATAGGGAGACAGAACTATTGAAAGATAAGGAAAAGGAAATAATTCTCTTGAGAATAAGTATTCAGGATATATTACAAGAGAAGGAGCAAGAACGAGAGAGCCTGCAAGAGCAGAATGACCACTTGCAAGAAGAGGTGATGCAACTGCAGAACAGTCTGGTAATTGCTGCGTGCAATGAAGAAACACTGAAAAGCGAGTTGAACTGTGCAAAAGGACAGCTCCACCACTTGCAAAAAACTGAGAGCCAGAATCTACAAAAATACCAGAAGTTAACAAATGAATGTGAACTATTACAGAAGACGTGTAGAAAGTTAGAAGAAAGGAATGAAAAGGTAGAAAAATGTGCCAGGGAACAAAAAATGATGCAGGAAGAAGCCTTAAGAATGCAAGATAAATACATGTTGATGGGACTTCTCAACAATATTGCTCGAAGGGATTTCAAGTTACAACGCATTTTGAGGGAGGAGCAAGAAAACACAGGAAAAGGAGGAGAAAAACCAGATATTGGACGCCAAGACTGTGGCCAGGAAACTAACCAGGAGTTCTGCTGTGCCCAGAATGACAATAGAGGATATTTAAAAAAGCAATGGTTGGATGTAACCGACATTGTAGAGGACATTCTGCACAGAGATGAAAAGTCTCCCGACAAAATGGCTCAAAATTCTGGTAAAAACCAGGAGTGAGGGATGGAAAGATATGAAGAACCTGATTCTGAGGCACCAATGCATGAGTGCTCCTGATCTGGAGACCAGGAATTTGTGGCACAATGAAGAGGTTCATGCTTCTGAGGCAGCACGAGGATAAAAGAATGCTCCTGATCCAGAGGAAAGCAGAACTTTGTGGTATTTGTGACACCAGCGAGGCACATGCTCTTGGCAGTGCGGGCGTTCAGTGATTGTCTGCCGACCTTGCAGGCCAAACCAGGGTTCGGTAGCCGAGTGCATGTTGTGCAGGGTTTGCACAGGATCACCACAGGGTCCCCCCACCCTGCCCTGTGCTTCCCCCAACCTTGTGCGACATGCATTCCTCTGCCTTACCTTGGTCTGACCTGCATGGTCAACAACCAATCACTGAGCACCCTTGCTATCAGGTGCTTGTGCCTCACTGGTGCACCCTATACCAAGTGACACCAGAGATGCACATGCAATTGGCAGTATGGGCATTCCGTGATTGGCTGATGACCTTGCAAGACAAACCATGGTTTGGCAGCTGAGTGCAAGTTGTACAGGGTTTGCACAGGATCCCCACAGGGTCCCCCCACCCTGTGGCCTGAGATCCTCCCCCACCTGTGCAACATGTACTCCACTGTCTTCCCTTGGTCTGACCTGCAAGGTCAACAGCCAATCACTGAACACCCTTGCTACCAAATGCTTGTGCTTCACCTGTGCCACCTGTACCAAATGGTGGCTGCTAAACCTGCAAGCTGAGCCAAGGTGCAGCTGGGAACTGCAGGCCTCACAGGGTCCCACCCCTTGTGTGGCCTGTTTTACAGTCTTACCTTGGTTTAGCAAGTAGGGTCTGCAGCCAATAACATGACTTCCTCACTACCAGGTGCTTCTGCCTCACCTGTGCCACCGGTACCAAATGGTGGCTGCTGAACCTGCAAGCTGAGCCAAGGTGCAGCTGGGAACTGCAGGCCTCACAGGGTCCCACCCCTTGTGTGGCCTGCGTTTCACAGCCTCACCTTGGTTTAGCAAGTAGGGTCTGCAGCCAATAAAAGGGCATCCTCACTACCAGGTGCTTCTGCCTCACCTGTGCCACCTGTACCAAATGGTGGCTGCTGAACCTGCGAGTTGAGCCAAGGTGCAGCTGGGAAGTGCAGGCCTCACTGGGTCCCACCCCTTGTGTGGCCTGTTTCACAGTCTTACCTTGGTGTCACCTGTTTCACAGTCTTACCTTGGTTTAGCAAGTAGGGTCTGCAGCCAATAACAGGACTTCCTCACTACCAGGTGCTTCTGCCTCACCTGTGCCACCAGTACCAAATGGTGGCTGCTGAACCTGCGAGCTGAGCCAAGGTGCAGCTGGGAACTGCAGGCCTCACAGGGTCCCACCCCTTGTGTGGCCTGTGTTTCACAGCCTCACCTTGGTTTAGCAAGTAGGGTCTGCAGCCAATAAAAGGGCATCCTCACTACCAGGTGCTTCTGCCTCACCTGTGCCACCTGTACCAAACGGTGGCTGCTGAACCTGCAAGCTGAGCCAAGGTGCAGCTGGGAACTGCAGGCCTCACTGGGTCCCACCCCTTGTGTGGCCTGTGTTTCACAGCCTCACCTTGGTTTAGCAAGTAGGGTTTGCCGCCAATAACAGGGCATCCAAACTAGCAGGTGCTTCTGCCTCACCTGTGCCACCTGTACCAAATGGTGGCTGCTGAACCTGCAAGCTGAGCCAAGGTGCAGCTGGGAAGTGCAGGCCTCATAGGGTCCCACCCCTTGTGTGGCCTGCACTTCATAGCCTCACCTTCACAATAATGAATCAACTATCTGTAATTGGCTAATATGTCATTGGGTAAATGGTTTTCATATCGGTGCAAAGGATATAATAGGTGCATGTTACGTAACCCTGGTGCTTGTAACGCCAGACGATCAATTTACACAGCCATGCAACTGATGTCTATGCCAGTCCCTTACAATGCTCCTGATTGGCTATTGATAAGCCAATCACAGGGCTGGAAAGCCTCAGTCTCTCTCGACCGTAAGGGACTGGCCTAGACATCAATTGCATGGGTGAAGTGAATCTACTATAGTTGTGTTAAATGATCGTCTTACATTGCAAACACCAGGGTTACGAAACATGCACCTACTATATCCTTTGCGCCGATATGAAAACCATTTACCTAATGACATATATCTGAATTATTTTGGCTGGAAACCAACTTATTAGCCAATTACAGATAGTTGATTCATTATTTATATATGTATGTATGTACGTATATACATACACACATACATACATATATAACATACATATATATATATATATATATATATACATATATATATATATATATATATATATATATAGTATATATATATATTTATATATATATATTCCATCTAATGTTAAGGAGCCCAGGTAAGCCTATTGAACTCACTCTATATATCTATGCCTTTTCAGGGATCCTTTCAATATATATATATATATATATATATATATATATATATATATATATATAATATTATATACATACATGCAAACAACAGATACATATGCACATATACACGTGCGTATATGGATTGTACAGCTGAGAAATATGGGTTAGTCTTGCTGTCAGAAATGGTGTAAGTTCCCCCTCAATAAATGTTTTCTCTCTCTCTCTCTCTCTCTCTCTCTCTCTCTCTCTCTCTCTCTCCCACACACACACACACACACACACACACACACACAAACTATTTCTTTTATGTCTGGGACCATTTTTTTTACTTTCACAAGAGAAGGGGGAAATTCAATCAATGCTCTCTCTCTCTCTCTCTCTCTCTCTCTCTCTCTCGCGCGCGCGATTGGGAAGAGAAAGATATTGATTGTTCTAGCAACCAGTGAGAGGTCAAGAATGAAAGCACCAGAGAGAGAGAGAGAGAGAGAGAGAGAGAGAGAGAGAGAGAGAGAGAGAGAGAGGTGACTGTAGCCTACAGACTATTTTTTCCCCCTTTTGTGGACGTTTCCCCTCGTGCATTGAATGGTATGACTTTCAGAGACTCCACTGATGGAGAACCTAAATAAATAAATAAATAAATATATCAATAAATAAATAAAAAAGTAAATAAAACAAACGACCGAACGCACCTGATTAGGCCTAATGGGTATATGCCGTGGCACGGGGCACACCGACCGTTAATGAAAATAATGCAGTCAGTCACGTCAGGTCAACATAACGCAAACCAGATTCGGTGCGAGAGAGAGTTGGGAGATCACCATGCTTTGATATAATGAACTGTCTATGACTGCCTTGGCAGGCCTATGTATGTATGTATGTATGTAGGTATGGTATGTATGTATATATATATATATATATTATATATATATATATATATATATATATATATATATATATATATATATAATATATATATATATACGTATAATATATATATATATATATATATATATAGTATATATATATATATATACTATATATATATATATATATATATATATATATGTAAGTGTTTACATAATAAAAATATGGAATGTTAGTCCATATATATAAAAGTCTAAAACTTAAGAGGTCAACCAGATTGCTTGCAGGAATGTGATCAGACTAGAGACGCTAAAGATGACGTATACAATAAGTATGTAGGCTAAGATAACATGCCGTCACTGTAGTCATTCAATTGTTTTATAAACATTAGTCCAAGCTCCTGCTTGAGACAACTACCCCACCGACCTATGAATCAACGGCCTACGTGATCTGTAGCGTGTCTCATTTGATTGTGTGTTCGTATGAAACTATGTCATTGTATGATTTTCATATGTTCGAACTACTGTCTGTTCCTTCATAACTTGTAACAGAGATGGTAGACAGCAGAACAGAGTTAGTGATCGTCATTAGAAGACCTGTACCTCTTTACCTAAGCGTTTATCATGTAGAGGAATAGGATTAGCCATCATCATTGGCAGAAGCGATCAAGCTATCGTTATTAGAAGACTTGTACAATCATATCTGATTCTTCACCATGTAAAACTTCAGAAGAATATAATATACTTAGTGTTTTCTACAAGAACCTCCTCACCGAACCAACATGAGTTTAAACACATCGTCGTAACAACCAACAAGATAATACCGACTTCGTAATGATCTACAAACCCCCAGACACTCCATTGAAGATGGAAGTGCAATACCAACGACTTAGCGTAAGATTATCGCTAGTCTAACATTACCTCATAGGGCGCCTTATCATACAAGGCACAAGCCCACCCTAATATTGGTGGCCAGCGTACCAGACGAACTCTACAACGTCCTACGAAGAAAAAAACCAGAATAATAAATCATGTATCATAAGAAGTCAACGACGACGGAAGCAGCAGATTCTTCAAGCAACCTAGTATCATCGTTAGTGAGCGACTTCAGAAAGCAATAAGAACTCTTCAACGACGACGAAAGCAACAGATTCTTCAACCAACTTAGTATCATTCGTTTTAGTGGAATAACTTCAAGAAACAAAACCGACGTGTCCTTTTCCTACGGCAACGGAAACTTCGTCTCTCATTAGAATCATTCAAGAAAACATCGTTAGTGAGCGTTTCCGGCACTGCAAAAAGAAACAAACCGAACGCGTCTGCAGCATCGGTTATTTTCAAGGGCTCGAATCATCGAAACAACGCGCACGGGGAAACTCAAGCCAAAAAACCAGGTCATCCGCTCAAATAGAGAAGGAGGACCAAGGCCGTGTGTCGTTATCGGAACACCGTGACTTCCACAAAAGCAAGCTAAGTACAATTTTTTATTCATTGGAGTAACTTTGAGTGTTTCCTTTGCAGGTCGAATTTCGTTATTCCTGTGGCTGAAGTTACGAGACATTCTTAATCTTACTTTTTATTACAGAAATTATCTACATCATTGAGATTTCGCTACTGCGAGTTCTTTATCTTTGAGTGTCTGTTCCAGAAGTTCTACTGAAATATCATAATCATATACTATGTTAATTTTATCATTTTGGGTGATTATTAATCCCTTACGTAACAAATTATATTAAACAGTGAATATGCGTGTTTACGCAGTGGACGTCTGTATTTATACAGATGCATGGATAGGGTCGTTAGGCACCGTAGTGATTAGAAAACACACAAAAACAAGTGGAACACCCGTACAAATCTAGATAAATTAGAGGTAACACTATTCGGGTCATGACAATAAATGCTCCTTTGCAAGTCCGATCGCAGTTTTAGCCTGAGTTTTTTGAGTTATATAAAATATCGAACCTCAATGACTCAACTCAACTTTAAAATATGGCTGGATTGCAAGGAATACATGTCTGTAAAAAACTTTCATCAGGCTAATGCGCTGACCAGGATCCCTCACTATTTCAAATTTTAGCAAAGAATGAAGTACAAAACAGTTAATATTGTATGCAGTAGTGATAACTTGTCTTATTAGTAATCGCTCAGTTCCTAATAGTTCATCATTCATTGCTTTATACGTAACCAGCAACATAATGCTAAAAACACACAATACGTTGCCGATGGTAATAAAGAGAAGGATCCTAATTATTACAAAAAGAAATAGAAACAGTAGCCCGTTCAGAATCAAACAAGCAAACTCGGTGACTGTGTCACCTAGTCAAGCGGTCAAGGTCAGTTAAATCTGCCGAGTTTTCAAAGCAAAGCAAATTCCACACAATATATATATATATATATATATATATATATATATATATATATATATATATATACATATATATATATATATATATATATTATATATATATATATATATATATATTATGACTGGTAAAAATGTTGTTACAACAGAATTCCATCTAGTAAAAGGAAAACCATAATAACAACAATATATATATATATATATATATATATATATATATATATATATATATAATTTTTGTATATGTATGTATGGTATGTATATGTATTATATATATATATATATAATATATATAATATATATATATATATATATATAAAATAGGAGCCCCAAATAAAAGGAGCCCTAAAAAACACCAAAATGTAGAGAAAAAAAGAAAATACTATATTTCTGAGACTGCTGTCTCTCTCTTCAGGTATATGAATGAGAAAAGTTTACAGAAAAGGTGGTATTATACCAAAGAGATCCGTCCACAAGTAAGCCAATTTAGGGTCACCCCCGCTGATAATTCTTCCTTTAATCTTCTTAAGCGTTGGTTTGATGAAAACTTCGTGCGACGACATCTGAAATCCACGCGCCTTGTTGAGATGTTCATTACTGCTTCTCTTTTTATTAAGGCCGATTCCATCATTTGACTCTTGTACCGGCAGTTGCTGCTATAAATTACACATGACAAATTCCAGTTTATTCTATGGTTATGTTCATTTATATGGTTGAAAATAGCCGAGTTCTGTTGTCCATACCTAACTGACCGTTTGTGTTGTATTAATCTCTGGGGAAGTGATTTACCTGTAAATCCGATGTAAGATTGGTCACAGTCCTGGCATGGGATCTCATAGACCCCAGAGTCTTTGGGAGATGTCTTTTGTTGGACGTTAATCAGGGATTTGGCTAAGGTGTTTGGGTAGGTAAAATGCAAAAGGGTTGGATTTCCCAAGGGTGTGGGTTATCTCTTAATCGTCTCCAGGTGAGGAATTTTTATTTTATTGTTGGGTGTCTCTGGTCTTGTCTTTAGGGGGTCGGTAGAAAATTACGTTTGCTTTTGAATTGCTTTCTCAATTATATGCTCAGGATACTTTAAAGACGAAAGTTGCTTGCGAATTAGTTCAAATTCTTTTTCCAGGAAATCTGGGGAACAAATTCATAAGGCTCTTAAGAATAGGTTGCTAGCTACACCTATCTTGATAGTAATGTCGTGATAGCTAAAGTAGTGAATATATGAAAGTGAGAACGTTGGCTTTCTGTATATGGTAAATTTGTATTCTGTCGTGTCTCTGATTATTAAAACATCAAGAAAAGGAATTTTGTTGTCTGTTTCCCATTCAATAATCAGAGACACGACAGAATACAAATTTACCATATACAGAAAACCAACGTTCTCACTTTCATATATTCACTACTTTAGCTATCACGACATTACTATCAAGATAGGTGTAGCTAGCAACCTATTCTTAAGAGCCTTATGAATTGTTCCCCAGATTTCCTGGAAAAAGAATTTGAAACTAATTCGCAAGCAACTTTCGTCTTTAAAGTATCCTGAGCATATAATTGAGAAAGCAATTCAAAAAGCAAACGTAATTTTCTACCGACCCCTAAAGACAAGACCGAGAGGACACACCCAACAATAAAATAAAAATTCCTCACCTGGAGACGATTAAGAGAGTAACCCACACCCTTGGGAAATCCAACCCTTTTGCATTTACCTACCCAAACACCTTAGCCAAATCCCTGATTAACGTCCAACAAAAGACATCTCCAAAGACTGGTGGGTCCCTATGAGATCCCATGCCAGGACTGTGACCAATCTTACATTGGATTTACAGGTAAATCACTTCCCCAGAGATTAATACCAACACAAACGGTCAGTTAGGTATGACAAAAGAACTCGGCTATTTTCAACTATATAAATGAACATAACCATAGAATAAACTGGAATTGTCACGTTGTTAATTTATAGCAGCAACTGCGGTACAAGAGTCAAATGATGGAATCGGCCTTAATAAAAGAGAAGCAAGGTAATGAACATCTCAAAAGGCGCGTGAATTTCAGATGTCGTCGACGAAATTTTCATTCAACCAACGCTTAAGAAGATTAAAGGAAGATTACAGGGGGGTGACTAAATTGGCTTACTGTGGACGGATCTCTCGGGTATAAATACCACCTTTTCTGTAAACTTTTCTCATTCATATACCTGAAGAGAGAAGACAGCAGTCTCTGAAATATAGTTACTTTCTCTCTACATTTTGGTGTTTTTTAGGGCTCCTTTTATTAGATGGAATTCCTGTTGTTACAGAACATTTTTACTCAGTCATATATATATATATATATATATATATATATATATACTATATCTATATATATATATATATATATACACATACATATACACTACGGGACAATGAATATTTTCAAGAAACAGCCCCATACACACATTCAATTACAAGCATGTTTAGATACACAAGCCCTTTATCATACGCCCACAAGTATGTAAATTCACCTGAATACGAAAGATGACTTCACGGGTGGATTTAACGAGAGGGGGTTAACTCAAGCCCCCGCTCCACCACCATTAAAATCCACACAGATCCGCCCCCCCTAAAATAAAATGGATTCAACGTTGGCCTTGCACGGCTGAGAGCTGAGAAGTCCCTATCGTACGACTGCCCGAGTGACCTCCAGAGAGGCCAGGCTGTAAATCTTCTATTGTTGGCTGGAAAAAAAGGTTTTTTTTCTATTTAAAAAAATAAACTGCTTTGTTCCTAGACTTTAAATCAAAGATTCATGAATGTCACGGTTTATTTTCGGCTTATTTCTCTGTTGGGCGAAGAAAAACTTTTATTTGCAACAAAAAATTATTTGCAAAAAAAAAAGAATTATTTTGTTTTTGGTTGTTATTTGCACACAAAAAAATTTGCAAAAAAATGATTTTGTTATTTGCAAACAAAAAATTATTTTATTTGCAAAAACATTATTTTGTTATTTGGAAAAAATGCTTTTGTTATTTGAAGAATAAAATCATTTTGTTATCTGCAAAAAAAAAAGCTTTTGTTATTTAAAGAAAAGAATTTATTTGCAAAAATTGTTTTATTTGCAAAAAATTATTTTATTTGAAGAAAAAATAATTCTATTTGCAAAAAAGTTTTATTTGAAAAAAAAATGCTTTTGTTATTTGCGAAGATACAAAAAAAATTTTAAAAATTGCAAAAAATTGTTTTTGCTTTTTAAAAAAAGAGTTTATGTTCCCAGCCTTTAAATAGACAATTGTTGAATGCCACACCTTTTCCCAGCTTCTTCCCAACACAGCTTCTTTCTCGATTTGAGCTCTTTTTGCAAAGCTTCATCATCCTTAACGTTCGTGTGTGTGTGATTACCCCCCTTCAAGTAGACGTGATAATTCGCCCATTACTACCCTCCGGTGGCTTTCTCTTTTGGTATTACCGTGATCCTTGCTCATGAAATATTTTTTATATCACTTCTAAAGACGGTGAAAATACCGGGATTTACAAAAAAAGAACTGACGTAATCGAGGCAGAGAACTTAATTTAAGCGAAATCTTGTTTATAAAGAGCTATTTTCGGGTAAGTGGACCCCAAAAAATATTTGCAATGTATGACAACTGACGGAATTCAATTAATATATATATATATAGATATATACATATATATATATATATATATATATATATGTATGTATAATATATATATATATATATATATATATATATATATATATATATATATATAAGCATACATACTTTTATGTAAATCCATATTATTTTGTCACCTTGTAACCCATAAATGTCTACGGATTATAACCCACGTTTAACTATCACAAACTACCACGCAAACCCTGAGAAAACATGATGTAGTTGATCTCAAATAATAATAAATAATAATAATAATAATAATAATAATAATAATAATAATAATAATAATAATAAGGTAGGTAGAAAGACCCTCTTTTATGCAAATGCGTTAAAAAGAATGGCAGAATTAAGCGAGTCCTACTTTATACATTGTTCTTCTTTCTATTTTCCTTACAATTCGCTTCTCAGGCTCAGCGATGTTTCTGAATATTGGCCAGTTACTCAAAAACCTCGCTGAGCCTAAGAAGCGAATTGTAAGGAAAAATAGAAAAAAACAATATATAAATCAACTCGCTTAATAATAATAATAACATAATTCCTTGTCTCCTCGCCAAATTTATATATATATATATATATATATATATATATATATATATATATATATATCATATATCGGACCAGAGAGAGAGAGAGAGAGAGAGAGAGAGAGAGAGAGAGAGAGAGAGAGAGAGAGAGCTTAATCGCAAACAAGCTGAGGAAGAATTAACGGATATGTTTAAAACCAATTAACAGCCGTCTCTCCTCCTCCCCCTCCTCCCCCCTCCCACTCCTCCTCCTTCCCCTCCCCTTCTCCTCCTCCTACCTCCTCCCATTCCCATATCATCATCATCATCATCATTACCATTCGCCCGCACCGCCGCCGCCGCCCAGCGATTAAAATCGCATTCGGTGACAGTCACTGCACATCGCCTGAAGTACCCACCTACTACTACAACAACCCGCGCCACCGCCCCCCTCCCTCCCTCCCTCCCTACCTCCTGCAGCGCTCAACGAATTAATTAAATTCCACTCTAGCAGCAGAACGTGATGACACAAAATCGCTCAGATATCAATTAACATTGTTTATTTCCCCTCTCTCTCTCTCTCTCTCTCTCTCTCTCTTCTCTCTCTCTCTCTCTAAATGCAATTGAGGACATCAAGCTCGAATCCTATCAGCGCAGCGCTCTGGATATTCATGCAAGAGTAAATTAGTTGACGCTCGTGTGGAATGCTTTTCCCCCCAAAACAGGTCATGGTTGTCGGTGTCAACGCGTCGGGATAATGTCGTGATTTCAAACTGATTGTGTATATATTTATATAATCCTCTGACTTCCTTCGTAAAGATCCTAGACAGCCACGTAGACGTAACACAACATTATAGATGCATCTCATTTCCATCATTCACTTTTCTTAGATTCATATATGTGACATACAATCTTCTCCCTTTCATACTTTCTCAAATATCTATCTCAGAACAAACACCAGCTCTCTTACGCGGTCTCTTTCTTATCTAAATTCGTATTGTTCCTCTCCCTTACAATCCCTCTTTCATCTGCTTACCTTCTCAATCACAATACTACCTTACTTTGTCCCTTGAATTCTAAGGAATCGTGACCCTCCTCTATATTCTAAGGAATTGTGACCCTCCTCTATAATCTAAGGAATTATGACCTTCCTCCCTATTCTAAGGAATTATGACCCTCCTATATATTCTAAGGAATTGTGACCCTCCTTTATATTCTAAGGAATTGTGACCCTATGATTCCTACAGTAATATCTACTATCTTCATCTCCGTAAGAAGGAATTGTTATTCCCTGTACTCACTTACCCGAAATCTTTCCAGCTCTAAAACATACCTTACTCAGTCAGGATCTCACCTGACATCTTTGGATACTGCTAGCCCCACGACATTCTCTCTCTCTCTCTCTCTCTCTCTCTCTCTCTCTCTCTCTCTCTCTGAGTGAATTACGTACCTGGCTGATAGCTATCTGTGGTCGAATCTCGCCATGGATCCAAAGGGGGTATATATACATATGTATTCAAGATAGTATCTCCACTCAGCTGCGAGACATATGTGCTTAGTATATATATATAACAGCTTCAAATAGACGATCTCGAATATTTTAATCCTTTACGTATTAATTAAAGGGGAAACAATCACTCGAGAACCACCAGCAATCAACCAACCACATAAAAAAATCGTACCTAAATAAAAAAAAAAAATCTCAAAACACGAACGTCAAACGTCAACGGAAGAAAAAAAAAACAAATACAGAGGTGACTGAATGAGAGAGATATTTCCTTTCCAATAAAAAAAAGCCTGTGTTCGCAAATGACAATCACGGAACTCCGTTACAATTATTCCGGGCTGCCAACGTTCGGAGAAAGAAACGGGAATAAAAAAAAAATACGAAAAAACAAAAAAGACCAACTGGAAAACAGCTGCCGAGAACATACATCCGTAATGAAAATTCCGCGTCAAAAAGTCTGCAATAACTTCCCCCTTGAACATGTCGTGTGGGGCAAGGGCCGGGGGGGGGGGGGGGGGGGGGGGGGGGGGGGATTCCTCCCAAAACGTCTCCCTGCCCCTCAAACCCGCACCCTACCCCCATGGTAGACTAAGTTCTCCACAGGCTTTTCTTGCGCGGGCTTTTTTGTTTTTAATCCCTACCGAAGAAAATGCGCGCGTATATTGTGGATTTGATACACAAGCCTTTTATTTTGTAAGAGAACGCCCAGGAGAATTAAAACAGAAATAATAATAAACACAACACAACAAGCAACGAAGACTGCAAGAAGAGAAGAGAGAGAGAGAGAGAGAGAGAGAGAGAGAGAGAGAGAGAGAGAGAGAGAGGGCAAAAGGGCAGGGCGCTTTTAAGCAAATTGCCAGGACGAAGTTTCGCGATCTACTAGAAGTCACCAAGGACTTTAATATTCTCTCTAATAACGACACGACTTCTCAGGGGAAGGAAGGAGAGAGAGAGAGAGAGAGACCCAGGAGGCAGTGGTAGAAGTAACTATTCAAAGACAGGATTATGGTATAAGACCAGATTTGGCAGAAGTGTGTTTGCTTTCATTCCAGGATAACAATGTTGTATGGATGTGCTCTCATGCAACCACACTGTATATATATAATATATATATATATATATATATATATATATATATATATATATATATATATATATATATATACATATATGAGAAAGTGCAAATGAAACTAATCGGAACACAAAAGGACAGTTTAAAATAAACCATTCGGAAAACGTAAGAAACCAGATAGTCTGACTTCTCTTTAGTATCCCCCTTGAGAAATGGGAGACGAAATGCAACAAAAAACGGGAATTGGCAACAAAAACAAAAATATACAAAACTTCCAGAGGAAAGACGCAGCAGTTCTCTTCTCTCCATCCACCCAGGCCGTTCTCATGACTATGTTTTTTTTTTTTTTTTTTTTTTTTTTTTTTCACCTGAAAAACATTCGAAAATTTGTTCAAGACCGAATAAAATGCTGAGCAATTTGCGAGCGGGAAGAGGGGAAAAAAAACCCGGGCGGCAAAAAGTGGAAAGTTATTTTAAAGTTGCAGCCCTGGAACTCAAAAGGGAAAAAATGGTAGGGAAAAAACCACAAGGGGGGGAGGGGGAGAACCCCAGGGACTGATTTTTATCGTCTTCACAGACTACAAAAGCCGACGGACTGATGAATTGAGAGGAAAAGCTTTCAACTTTAACACACACACACACACTTACATACACACACATTATATATATACACACAAATACATACTTGCACAAACACACACACACACACACATACAGTATACCCCAATTACACAAATCACACAAACTATTCATGCCAAGATACTTGTACAAATAAATTAGAGAAGATATCCTACTTACACAAATTCACAAATCATCCATGCCAAGATAATCATGAAAATGACAATATATATATAAATATTATATTATATATATATATATATATATATATATATATATATATATATATAAGTTATAAGCCACGAAGGAAAGTGAAACTGGAGTAGCTACGAGATCTTTCGACTCGGCGTCCTTTACTTAGCAGACTGACTGACGTCGAGTCGAAAGTTCCTGTAGCTACTCCAGTGTTTCACTTTCCTTCGTGGCTTATACCTTTATTTATGCATTTATCACGTTCCAAACTTTCGTGATACAGTTATACCAAGGTAAAGACCTACTACACCAGTCGGACTCAACTGGCCATTTACACAGCCTTAATGAACCGCTTGCAACGAAGACCTCATTTATATGCACTCAACTCAGGATTTACACCGACGTAATGCGAACCAGGACAGTGTTCCTGCGAGCTATAAGTGCCATCGGACCATTTCCCTACGGAGGAACTGCGTTGCTACCTGTCGACCTACAGTTTCAGTCAAACAGAATGATACATAAAGGAGATATTTATCTATTTATTTATTTATAAAAAGTTACAATCTCTCTCAAGGACTGTCTCTGTTCCCCATCGTCTGGTAGCTTGTAACTTTTTATATATTTATTTTCATATATCATATATATATATATATATATATATATATATATTATTATATATATATATAATCTACCTTTGATACCATCTTGATTGAATAAGGGGAGAGGGTCCTTTCACTAACTGTATTAATGCTCAATTCAATGTGCGTGTGAAAGAGTTTAATGTGTATCATATATATATATATATATATAGTATATATGACTGGTAAAGGTGTTCTGTAACAACAGAATTCCATCTAATAAAAGGAGACCCATAAAAACACCAAAATGTAGAGAGAAAAGTACTATATTTCAGAGACTGCTGTCTCTCTTCAGGTATATGAATGAGAAAAAGTTTACAGAAAAGGTGGTATTTATACCAAGAGATTCGTCCACAAGTAAGCCAATTTAGGTCACCCCCGCTGAATAATCTTCCTTTAATCTTCTTAAGCGTGGTTGAATGAACACTGCGTCGACGATGTCTGATGTCCAATTCCCTTTTGAGATGTTCATATTATATATATATATATATATATATATATATATATATATATATATATATATATATATGACAGACGCATAAACAAGAAAGATCGCATAACAAAGGGGTCAGTTAGCAAAGCACAATAAACGAATGAAAACACCACAATCAGAAAAAAAAACAAGCAACCTACATAAACAAGACCAAACAAATGCGCAAACAAAAAAAACGCACACAAAACATGTACAGAAGAATAAAATGGAGCAATAAAAGTAATACAAAAAATACAATAAATAAATAAAAATACAACAACGAATAAAAGAACCGAAGAAGATAAATGGCGTCCGAAGCGGTTACACGCCAAATATATATATATATATATTATATATATATATATATATATATATATATATATATATATATATATATATATACAAATAGCTGTCACAGCTTAGTACCTGTGTTACACCTGAGTATATATATAAAAGGGGGGGAGGGGGGATTGTACTTTTGTAGATGAAAGGCTACAAGGGACTGAGCCGCCGCCCACTCTGGATAACCATACAAGTGGCGTAAACAACCCACAGAGTCCGAACTCCCTCCCTAATACGCCTAATACAGATCTTTTCTGAGAGCTTACTGTTGGGATTCTCTCTCTCTCTCTCTCTCTCTCTCTCTCTCTCTCTCTCTCTCTCTCTGTGTAATTGCATTACCCCCACACAAGTATACAGAACCCCATGTAAACAGGATGGTATCTAAGGGAGATAATATTTATTAAAAAAAAATACAAATTCTTTTACGACAATCAAACGATGAGGGCAGGAAGCCCTTGAAAATTGGTAACATTTTTAATAAATAAGTAAATAAATAAATAAATATGCATGTAATAAACAGCTGATATTTAGTATCTTTTTTTATATATAAAAGCTTCTCTCTTCCTCCTGAAACATAGACGACGCTCTGTATATTCAAAGCTGTATAATAACTATTCCAAAGCCATCGGTTTATTAACCACTTGTTCATTCGCTGCATATTAAATTCCCCGCCCCCACCCCCCACCCCCCACTTTTTAACTTTTGAAGCGAGAAAGACGAATATGCCCTGAGAAGTGACAGGAGAGACTTATCGGATAAAACAATATAAATTCTAAGCCCGAAGTGATATTGGAAATACTGATGGGAAGTCTTTTTTTAAGAGGTCAGAATAATATTTTTTGACGTTCATACCGACTCGTCATCTACATTATAAATATTTTCAAATGCAAAATTTTATGATAAATGTTTCGCAGCTGAGGTTACGTTGATGGGAATAATTTCTAAACTTATAACTGTTATTTTTACAAGTAATTTTGTTGTTCAGATACAATACTTATACTAAAGATTTTTCAACTGAAGTGAAGTTTATAGAACGATTTCAAAAAATAAAAATACTATATTTACATTACCAACTCTTGATCTTTTGAGCAAGCGATCTTTTTAAATATCAAACGCACAATGGTTTGAACCTGACGCTCAGCTCAGAATACCAAAACGGAAATCAATAACCAATTAGAAATATCGCTGTCGGAAACTACGGATATTATACGCAAATGAAAAATGAAATACAAGACACGACTATTAAGGAAATAAGGACAAGGATAATATCGGCAAAAGGACGAGAATATTACGGTGAATACAGGAATATTATGGGCGAACACTGAATAAAAAACGAATCAGTAATTAACGAAATATATTGAATAATATGCAAAAATAAAAGTATGTGATAGAGAGACCAGTCTCCCAAATAAAATAAATAAATAAATAAATCTCTTAAAAGTAATCATTACTTCAAGAAGGGCTGTCAGAATAAATGGAATGAACTGCTCAGGGAATCTACAATAAGAAATAAATCGCTTTCAGACGATTTCTCCTAATATATATACTAATATATATATATATATATATATATATTATATATATATATATATATATATATATATATATATATACTATATATATTATATATATATATATCTAATAAAAGGAGCCCATAAAAACACCAAAATGTAGAGAGAAAAGTACTATATTTCAGAGACTGCTGTCTCTCTCTTCAGGTATATGAATGAGAAAAGTTTACAGAAAAAGGTGGTATTTATACCAAGAGATTCGTCCACAAGTAAGCAATTTAGGTCACCCCCGCTGATAATCTTCCTTTAATCTTCTTAAGCATTGGTTGAATGAACACTGCGTCGACGATGTCGGATGTCCAATTCCCTTTTGAGATGTTCATTACCTGCTTCTCTTTTATTAAGGCCGATTCCATCATTTGACTCTTGTACCGGCAGTTGCTGCTATAAATTACACGTGACATATTCCAGTTCATTCTATGGTTATGTTCATTTTATATGATTGAAAATAGCCGAGTTCTGTTGTCCATACCTAACTGACCGTTTGTGTTTATTAATCTCTGGGGAAGTGATTTACCTGTAAATCCGATGTAAGATTGGTCACAGTCCTGGCATGGGATCTCATATACCCCAGAGTCTTTGGGCGATGTCTTTTGTTGGACGTTAATCAGGGATTTGGCTAAGGTATGTTTGGGTAGGTAAAATGCCAAAAGGGTTGGCTTTCCCCGCGGGCGGTGGTGAGTTACTCCTCTTAATCGTCTCCAGGTGGGGATTTTTATTTTATTGTTGGTGTGTCTCTGGTCTTGTCTTTAGGGGGTCTGGTAGAAAATTACGTTTGCTTTTTGAATTGCTTTCTCAATTATATGGTCAGGATACTTTAAAGATGAAAGTTGCTTGCGAATTAGTTCAAATTCTTTTTCCAGGAAATCTGGGGAACAAATTCGTAAGGCTCTTAAGAATAGGTTGCTAGCTAGACCTATCTTGATGGTATTGTCATGATAGCTAAAATAGTGAATATATGAAAGTGAGAACGTTCTCACTTTCATATATTCACTATTTTAGCTATCATGACAATACCATCAAGATAGGTCTAGCTAGCAACCTATTCTTAAGAGCCTTACGAATTTGTTTCCCCAGATTTCCTGGAAAAAGAATTTGAACTAATTCGCAAGCAACTTTCATCTTTAAAGTATCCTGACCATATAATTGAGAAAAAGCAATTCAAAAAGCAAACGTAATTTTCTACCGACCCCCTAAAGACAAGACCAGAGACACACCCAACAATAAAATAAAAATTCCCCACCTGGAGACGATTAAGAGAGTAACTCACACCCTTGGGAAAATCCAACCCAACCCTTTTGCATTTACCTACCCAAATACCTTAGCCAAATCCCTGATTAACGTCCAACAAAAGACATCGCCCAAAGACTCTGGGGTATATGAGATCCCATGCCAGGACTGTGACCAATCTTACATCGGATTTACAGGTAAATCACTTCCCCAGAGATTAATACAACACAAACGGTCAGTTAGGTATGGACAACAGAACTCGGCTATTTTCAATCATATAAATGAACATAACCATAGAATAAACTGGAATATGTCACGTGTAATTTATAGCAGCAACTGCCGGTACAAGAGTCAAATGATGGAATCGGCCTTAATCAAGAGAAGCCGGTATGAACATCTCAAAAGGGATTGGACATCCGACATCGTCGACGCAGTGTTCATTCAACAACGCTTAAGAAGATTAAAGGAAGATTATCAGCGGGGGGGGTGACCTAAATTGGCTTACTTGTGGACGAATCTCTTGGTATAATACCACCTTTTCTCTGTAAACTTTTCTCATTCATAACCTGAAGAGAGAGACAGCAGTCTCTGAAATATAGTACTTTTCTCTCTACATTTTGGTGTTTTTATGGGCTCCTTTTATTAGATGGAATTCTGTTGTTACAGAAACTACCAGTCATATATATATATATATATATATATACACTAAATAAATCGCTGCTCTAGATATTTATTTTTCTAACCGGCCCACGGAATAATCCGTCCGTCCGTCCGTTTGTGGAGCTTTCCATAAAATGTCCAATAAATAAATAGTTCCTGCTTAAAAAATAAAAAGATAAATAATACTAAACTAAATAAGGAAGGAAGAAGTTTATCGCCACGGTGAATCATTCCTTATATAAATGAAAGGTGTGTCAAGTCATTTCATAATCTAAGTTGGTTGTGGCTACACTTTATCAACGGGAAACATAAATCATATGTTTTAAGATATTATTATGACAGATAAAGGGTTTCGGTTGTAAAACATTAATTCCAGTTTTCTGTAAAAGAAAGAAAGCTATTGGAATGGCTTTGTCTGTCCGTACGACCTTTTTCTGTCCGCCCTAAAAGCATGAAAAAAAAAACTAATGACGTCCGTATGTATATATATATATATAATATATATATATATATATCTATATATATATATATATATATATATATATGTAGTATATATACCTATAGTATGTATATATAAATATAATATATATATATATATATATATATACAGCATATATACACTCATTTATATATATATATATATATATATATATATATATTATAATATATATATATATATATATATATATACAGAGAGAGAGAGAGAGAGCGAGAGCGAGAGGAGAGAGAGGAGAGAGAGAGAGATTCCCTTAATTAACATGTCACTTACATGCTGTCATGTTAAACATTTTTAAGAGGTTAATAAAATGTAAGTTAATTAAAAAAATATAAAAGAGGGGGAGGGCTTTTCGAACAATATCCGTCCGAGTATCGCCTGGGTATGACTTCATACAGTACTTGATCTGCCATCCGTTATTATTATTATTATTATTATTAATTTTACTCACTCCATAAGGTACTTTTTCTATCACATGCCAGAGTGGAAGTTCGTAAGAGAGAAGTTGAAGTTACTCAAAATCTCACTCTCACATGAAGGAATTTCCCTATATTCCTGAGAGAAATCCCTACTTTTCAACTACATGCCAACCTTCCTCTGAATGCTGTGGTGACTGAACACATTCCCAAGGCGCTGTGGAAAGTAACCTTGACGTTGCAATGAAGCAAATCTAAAGGGGCCCATAGACGTTACGATCGCCGGATCCGGTTATCTGAATCGGAAGTAAATCTCACAGTCTATGAAGTTATCGTCCGACCAAAAGTGGGCGGAGTCCGTCGGCCTCTCCGACCGACTCGCAACCTGACGTTGCCAGGTTCGTGGCATCCGATTTAGTTCAGGTGGCCGGAGGCCTCAACGTCTATGGCGTGATCTGAAGATTTACTTCAGTTTCAACGAGACGCTGAAGCGGCAACATGGCAGCTGCGTCCGCAGATAATGAGTTCAGGGAGGAGTTTATTGAACGTCGTAGGAGAGCGAAATTAGGCTTATGATAAATTAGTTGGAAAATGATTGAAGGATGATATATATATATATATATATATATAATATATATATATATATATATATACCTATATATATATATTATTGCATCTTGCATAGTCTAATGGCATATACGGCAGTTTAGTATACAGTAGGTCTATGATCCGTTAATGCAGAATAGGCACTTAAACCTACGGTTCTGCAGCCAAGAAGTGAAGTGTACAATTTTCAACTCTTGTACACAAAATTTTTAGTTTACACATGGAACAGTGAAATATTATTGAATATATTGTCAGACTTTTATTTTATTTTATGTATGGAAAATAACAATGAAATTTAAACAGTAGTACTACCCGCGCGCACACCAAGATAATATATATATATATATATATAATATATATATATATATATATATATATATATATATATATATATATATATATATATATATATATGTGTGTGTGTGTGTGTATATATATATATATATATATATATATATATATATATATATATATATATATATATATATATATATATATATATATATATATATATATACCTACACTTATGTGTGTGAGTATATTTTGTATTTACGTATTGTGTTTGTATGCTATATCTGTATGTATTAGTAGTACTGTTGTTTAAATTACATTGTTATTTGTCGCACAAAAAATAACTTTATGACAATACTTTCAATAATATTTAAATTTTCCTTGTTTAAATAATTTTGTGTAGAAAAGATCTGAAATTTGTATTCTTACTTGGGTACAGAACCGTAGGTTTTAAGGGCCTTTATTCTGCTTTAACTGGAACTCTATAACCTACTGTAGCCTAACCCCAGGCTGTATACCACTAGAATATGGAAGATGCTGTGTATGCAACATAGTTACTGTTTACCTTTGTAAACTCGTGTTGCATAACTTGAATAATTGCTTTACATGTCTCTGGGATAATTATGCCCCAAGGAATGACTTTTAGCGTGTAAGGGAAGTGTGTCCAGTAACCTCTCGTACAATGGTTTTGGTTGTGTTTTTATTTTTTTTATTGTGTATAATAATTCCAAGTCGGCCTGCTCTTCCAGGTAATCGAACCAGTCACCAGGGTAAAATTTCAATTAATTAAATAAACAATTGTGAGATAATTCATTTCATTTCTTCAACCATAGTTCAATTCGTGCTCTCCTTTTTCGCTTGGGGTTTCTGGTTGCAGCTGCAAGAGCGGTCTACAGCGTCATCACTGAGCGGAGCGCCTATGTCCTCACTCTACCAGGCTTCGGCAAACTGAAGTGAATCTGAACGTCTATGCCGGAGACAGAACGGAACCTGATCCGCCGTTCGTAACGTCTATGGGGCCCTTAACACTGAGAATAGTTCAGGATTTGAATATGAAATGCGGGCCAAGCACTGGAACCTGTGATGTCAATCAACGCTGAAACGGAACGGGGAGCCAAATGGTTATACAGGTGTGCCAGAAGGAAAACGTCCTGTAAGATGGAGGGGAATATAAACAAAGGTACAATAAAAGTCACGAAAGGGGATTGTTGAGGACAAGAGCAGAAGGGACGCGGGAAAGAACCTTAAGTAATGCCTACAGTGCACCGCATGTATAGGTGCACTCACTGGACTACCAACCAATGAAGGTCAAGATATTTCCAAGATCTAGAATATCCAAGTCGCGTCTGGCTTTCAATCAAACCCGTTCCTTGCTTAAGTCCAAAATCATTTAATAATTAACTTTTATATAAAATCATATAATCATTAAACATTTATACAAAATCATATAATAATTAACATTTATACAAAATCATATAATATTTAACATTTATACAAAATCATATAATAATTAACTTTTAGACAAAATCATATAATAATTAACTTTTATACAAAATCATTAACTTTTATGAAAAATCATATAATAATTAACTTTCATAAAAAAAATCATATAATTAACTTTTATAAAAAATCATATAATAATTAACATAATAAAATATAACTTTCATATATTTCTTTCATATAATATAACTTTTATAAAAAATATATAATAACTTTCAAAATTTCATAAAAAATCATAATACTCCCAATAAAAAAATCTAATAATTAATTTATAAAAAAATCATATAATAATTAAAAAACTATAACACTCATTAATTATCTTTTATCATAGTAATTAACTTTTATAACTCACTATCAATATAATAATAATCAACTCGACGTCTTCACAAAGTGACGTCAGTTATAAACCCTTCCAGAGCACAATCCTATTTCCAGGCCATAATCAAATCCAGCGCCGCATTCTAAACGTCTGGATTAATGGATGAAACGCCCCCTCACAAGAAACGCCATGCTGCTGCTGCTGGTGGTAGCGACCCCCCCCCCCACCCCCGCAACCCCCCCCCCCACCACCCTCTCCTTCTCTCTCTCTCTCTTCTTCTGTTATATTCTATATTTATGTACATTACACAAACTGTTGCATTGCATACACATATGTACACACACACACACACACACACACACACATATATATATCTATATATATATATATATATATATATATATATATATATATATATACGTAGTATATACATTACATACATACAGACTTGGTCAGAATAGACATAAAACAATCCTGAAAGCCTCAAAAAAATATATTTCCTTGAATATCCACCCATCCAGATGGCTTCTTCCTAAGCACTATAACTGGAATTCCCGACTGATTATAATTATCAACCGACTGATCAATTGATAACTATCAGCGCCGCGATCATCGTGATTACTTCGTTCATCATCCAACGCAGGCTGGGGACGACAATCACAATGATAATTAATTAATGATCATCACGGGGTAATTAGCATATTTTCACCAGTGGGTATGATTAGTTTTATTGATTTCTGATGTATCCGAGGATTATCACAATAATCAGAAATGCTCTCTTTCTGATGATTACAGTTATCACGTTGTAATTACTCGCTGAATATGATGTCTTAACAATTATATAATAACTGTGATAAGGAAGCTTTATTATGAGTATGAAATCTCCTATTATTGCTTATTACAAGCTCGAGATGGTCCCAAGTCCGGATAAAAGTGAAGGTCCGGATAAGAGAGGGATTGTCGCACGATGGTCACAAGTCCGGATAAAAGAGGAGGTTCTGATAGGCTGAGCGTTGTCGCCCCATTTGACATGAATAATTCATTCTATAAAAGCGGCATTCAAAATGTACAATTAGTCCCAAATAGTACATAATTTCCTATGCCATATATGCCTAAAGTGCTAAAATTATAGATGAATTCATTCATGAACGTAGTACAGGAATGACAGAATTAATGAAATAACGTAGATTCTATGAAAATAACTTATTTTTAACCGAATATCATAAGTAACGCCAAACATTTTCCCTTTTTCAAGCGAGCGTATATACTATATACGTGAGCACCGTAGCCAGGACATTCTCTTATAATTCAGCTATAAGGATTAACCCGAATATGAATCGCGTCCCATCAAAATACCCCACCCCCACTCCCCCAACCCCCAACACAAAACCAACGCGGGCCCTGGAATCGATCCTTGTCCCACATGACAAAAAGACACCAATACCAATGGGCCACCAGAGCGTGCTACGTTCATCATATTTCAAAGTATGACAGCCAAATCTTCAATAGGAAAGTTACAACATGACAGAGATACGTGTACATGTCACCTGGCTATAATAATAATTCGAGGGCCCGACGCCAAACGCGGCTGTCAAATTATTCCCTGCCTCTCGATTCTATGAAAGTGGACGGCTTGCAATAGGAAGTTATGTCGGTAGACCACACGCAAATATCGTGTTGGTCCTGTCCGTATATATTATTGGTGTTTCTAAAATTAGAAGAAAAAACCATTATTATTATTAGTATTATTATTATTATTATCATTAATACTATTATTATTACTATCATTATTATGGGCCGTAGACACTCTTTCGAACATGTAGTATTGAAGGTTATAGCTTCATCAGCTGCATTGAATTTATATATAGTCTTCTATATATAAATTCAGAAGATGAACCCTATTTATATGGAACAAGCCCACCAAAGGGGCCACTGACTTGAAATTCAACCTTCCAACGGCTATGGTGGTCATTTGCAAAATGACGCCGCCCTAAAGGACCACAAGTCCTGCCTACTACAGTGATCTGCGTGAGGTGAACTTATGCAATAACGACCATTCTGAAGAAAAAAAAGTCAGGATCAAAAGTGGGTGACTTAACAAAGCGATGGTGAGACTTGCAACAAACCTTCTCCAGTTATATGACAGCATAAAAGGAGGAGAATAAAATTGGTGGTGTCTCTGGAATTCCAATCCCAACCCCCCATGCCTCCCAAATCTCCTTATCAATTCCAGATACGCGGTGCCATTCCAGTCGACTTGGAATGTGGTGGCAGTGGTGGTGGTGGCCGTTGGCTGTCGAATCTAACCTTGGGCCTCAAATTCCGACAACAATGACCTTTATTTTTACAATATTTTATTATTTTTATACTTATTTTACTGTGGTTTTTCTTGCCTAATTAAAAATAATTGAGTGAGTGTGTGTATGTATGTATGTATGTATATATGACCGGTAAAAATTTTGTTACAAAGAATTCCATCTAATAAAAGGAGCCCATAAAAACGCAAAAAAATAATGGAGGTCCCTGAAACCTAGTACTTGCTTTCTATATTTTGGCGTTTTTATGGGCTCTTTTTATTAGATGGTACACACACACACAAAAACACACACACACACACACACACACATATATATATATATATACATATATACATATACAATTTGGGATATTGTTTATACAAAAACCTTCAGGAAGTAAATGACCTTGTTGATTTAGTCCCCATTCATAATTGTACATATTTTGAATAATATTATTAATAATAATAATAATAATAATAATAATAATAATAATAATAATAATAATAATAATAATAATAATAATAATAATAACAAGAAGAAAGTATCACTCATTGATGTCGCAATACCATGGGACACCAGAGTTGAAGAGAAAGAAAGGGAAAAAATGGATAAGTATCAAGATCTGAAAATAGAAATAAGAAGGATATGGGATATGCCAGTGGAAATTGTATCCATAATCATAGGAACACTAGGCACGATCCCAAGATCCCTGAAAAGGAATCTAGAAAAACTAGACGCTGAAGTAGCTCCAGGACTCATGCAGAAGAGTGTGATCCTAGAAACGGCGCACATAGTAAGAAAAGTGATGGACTCCTAAGGAGGCAGGATGCAACCCGGAACCCCACACTATAAATACCACCCAGTCGAATTGGAGGACTGTGATAGAGGAAAAAAAATAACAATAATAATAATAAAAATAAAAATAGTTTAACAAGGACCCGCTCTAATTCAACTCGACGCCAAATGATAGAAATATTAAGATCGACGCAGTAGTTTTTCCCGTGATATAGTTGGCGCCTTGGAGCTACTGTGCTCTCCTCAGATTGTCGAGGTCATGCCAGGTCAAAGTTCGAAGGAATAGAGGACTAAAGTAGTAAGGAGGTTAACAAAAACATTACCTAACCTTGTCGCCATAAGGATGGATGCACACATACCTGTAAAGAAGAAAAAATATGATTAATTTTTTTTATTAATTTTAGGTTTCGTAATACTTGAATAATTCTCTCTCACTCTCTCTCTCTCTCTCTCTCTCTCTCTCTCTCTCTCTCTCTCTCTCTCTCTCTCTCTCTCTCTCTCTCTCTCTCGGGACTTCTGTTCCGACCACAACTAAACATATAAAATTTAGAGACTTAAACATGTTTAAATCCATCCAATGAATGAAATATTAATACAAAGTTCACAGAGTAAATAAAATTAATTTAGAGCTTACAAACTATCTAAAGTTAATACGAATCCACTTAAATACAGCTCATGAATCACAATACTCACATGCTTTATAAAGCATATGCAAATCAAGGGAACAAAAAAAGTATATAAGATAAGTATTCATTTTTTTAAATATACTTTACACATCTTATAATCATTCAAATTAATCCACATATTACAAAATTCAAATGCTTTATAAAGCATAAACAAAACAATAAAATAAAATAGCACATAAAATCAATAATAACCCATTTTTCAATTTTCAAAATACATTTCATGAAATATTATTAGCATGAAAGTTACGGTGCCAAACATATCACAAAATCGAGTCTTTATAAAGCAAATAAAAACCAAGGAAACTCAGAGCAAAACAAAGTATATAATAAAGTTAAACTTCAACCACTTTCTGAGGCTCTTCTTCTTCTTCTTCTTCTTCTTCTTCTTCTTCTTCTTCTTCTCTAAACGTTACACACCCACACACACACACACACACACACACCGAAAACTAACAGCCCATTAACACGAGATTTATTGAGAAAGTTGCACCCAAGATGCGCAGTTGCTGGAACCCACAGGAATATTAAAATAAAAAAGAAACCCTCGAATAATGTGAAAGTTTACGATGCTATGATTACTAAATTGTTGGGCTACATTATACAAAGTACGACGCGGTGATTAGACCAGAGATATTATTTCATGAACAATAATAATGTTCACAACTAAAAATTAAAAATAGTAATACAATAATAAATAAGAATAAATAATAAAAATAATAATAATAATAATATAATAAAATAAAATAATAATAATAAAATTTAATAAAAAATAATAATAATAGAAAAAGTGATGGACTCCTAAGGAGGCAGGATGCAACCCGGAACCCCACACTATAAATGCAAGTGAATGTACAGTACAAATACTATATGAGAGAGAGAGAGAGAGAAGAGAGAGAGAGGATCTACAACTGCCCTGAAAAATCACAGACGAAAAATACTACCAACAGTGTCTATAAATAAGACCTTAATTTTTATTAGAATTTTTCCAGCCAAATATGGCTTCGTGGTATAAAAGGCCCCTCGCCTCTCTCTCTCTCTCTCTCTCTCTCTCTCTCTCTCTCTCTCTCTCTCTCTCTCTCTCTCTCTCTCTCTCTCTCTCTCCATTAATGGCAGGAATCCTGAGAAGTTTCCCTCATAAGAAAACTTAAAGCCATTTTTTAAGGAAAATTCCTCACAATAATATTCATATCTATTCAAGTCAGCCAAACGAGACAACTGAGCATTTGTTGAAACTATAGCCAGGTTAATTTACTAGAGAAGTTGGACAGACGACGACGACGTAAACGGCTGATAGGCAAAAAAAAGGGGCAGTAAGAGTTGCAGCGAACAGTCACTACCTCGTTTACAGTGTGCCACAGAGGGCACGTTGTAGGTTATACCAACCTCAAAACCCTACCACCGAAGGGAGTACACTTCCCTATTAAAAACTATCTGATAACCTATTCATTTATTTTTTACCTTAAAACCCTACAAATCTTTACAATATTATAAAGTTTCTTTTTTTTAGATCTTAAAACCCAACAAAGCTTTACAATATTATAGTCTCTTTTTTTTGGGCCTTAAAACCCTACAAATCTTTACAATATTATAAAGTCTCCTTTTTTTAGACCTTAAAACCCAACAAAGCTTTACAATATTATAGTCTCTTTTTTTTTTGGACCTTAAAACCCTACAAAGCTTTACAATATCATAATGTCTTTTTTTTTGGACCTTAAAACCTTACAAAGCTTTACAATATTATAAAGTATCTTTTTTGGACCTCAAAACCCTACAAAGCTTTACAATATTATAAAGTCCTTTTTATTTTACCCTAAAACCCTAAAAAGCTTTCCAGTATATAAAATCAACGAGTTTTATAACATCTGAGAGAAAAAAAATACGACGAAACGTCTATGACCAACTGAAGGTATAATTAAGGTCATGGGTCAAGCGCTGTGGCACTTCCAGCCCTTCACAGCTTAAAAGCAAAATGAAGGACCCGGTTGTTAGAGAGGTTGAACAGCAAGATTGAAGGAATGAAGTGGGGGGAACGGAGAGATGAAGTAAGAGGGTTTTAAAACATTTGGTGTAGCTAGGAGAATAAAAAAGGGACCATTCGAACCACCTACAGTGCTCCACGAAACGCGCGCTGATAGCACTAGCTACCCCATAACAGGGGGAGTTAATGGGTTCTACCAAACGTTTAGGGACAAAACGTTACCTTAAACGGCCTTTCACGGAAGACTTACGAACAACAGAGGCGCAAAAGGCCAAGCCATAAAACACGCCGTATTAAGAAGCAAGAAAAAAGCCTACAGATAACGGCAGAAGGGAGAAAAGGAGAAGGGGTGGGGTGGGAAGACAGAGGGAGAAACTGACGAAGGGAATTCTATGATTAATGACTCTGGGTGTTAGAGGTCTTCACGGAAAAAAATAGGATAGAAAAAAAAAGTTACAGGATCCAATATGGCGGACATTGCAGCCTACCAGGGTTAATTGACAAAGAGGTGTAACTATACCGTTGCAAGATCAAAATACTGAGCCTCATAATTTGATATAAAATGCATTATGAGCTACACATTCAATATTTCAGAGAGAGAGAGAGAGAGAGAGATTCACTAATGACAACCATCCAGTTGTAACATGTGGCAAACTAACAGCAGGAGAGAGAGAGAGAGAGAGAGAGAGAGAGAGAGAGAGAGAGAGAGAGAGAGAGAGAGAGAGAGATTCACTCATTAAAACCACAATTACATATTTTAGCCATACAAGTGCATCATTAGAGGACAGACCACATGCAGAGAGAGAGAGAGAGAGAGAGAGAGAGAGAGAGAGAGAGAGAGAGAGAGAGAGAGAGAAAGAGAGAGATCCACTAACTAAAACCCTCCATGTGTAACAATATGTAGCAGGCTAATAGCAGGAGAGAGAGAGAGAGAGAGAGAGAGAGAGAGAGAGAGAGAGAGAGAGAGAGATTCACCAACATAAAAGTATATTTACAACCATACGCGTGTACCAGTAAGGAAGAGACACGCCAGACAGACAGACAGAGAGAGAGAGAGAGAGAGAGAGAGAGAGAGAGAGAGAGAGAGAGAGAGAATAAGATGGCCTCTGTAAAGGCGTCTCCGCACCGTGCCACATCAGTTAATCTCCGCCTGGACTCTAATTGTTAGCGGCACCGATGCCACGGTTTTAGATATAATTGGGCGCTGGACGGACAAGAGTCAGAGGTGGGATTGGTTCTCGCTAATGGGGGACTCTACTTTCTTATTATTATTATTATTATAATTATTATTCTATGCTGGAAGTAAACCCTCTTTTAAACATGTTTTATTAAAAGTGATTGCTGCCTCAGCTGCATTAATTTTATATAGGTTCTTCTCTATTTTTCTAATTATTGCTTTCTCATATTTGCTTAAACTGGTGAGCAACGCACCGAAGGTTGACATATCTCAATTAGGTCAAACGATTGGATTTTATTGGTAAAAAATTTCAGTTGGGGTAGTCAAATTTTCGGGTATATCCCGTAGAGTTTATTACAGATAGAATTGATGTTAAATTCTATTTCTTTTCTATTCTTTCGATTATTTCCGGACGTTTCGTCTGAATAAACCTCAGACATCCTCTTGGGCGGAGGTGGGTGAAGGCTGCTTATATTGCGGTGGTGCAGCGGGGGGCGTCGTGCCGCTGCCTTTTCATCGCCCAAGAGGATGTCTGAGGTTTATTCAGACGAAACGTCCGGAAATAATCGAAAGAATAGAAAAGAAATAGAATTTAACATCAATTCTATCTGTAATAAACTCTACGGGATATACCCGAATGTTTGACTACCCCAACTGAAATATTTTACCAATAAAATCCAATCGTTTGACCTAATAGAGATATGTCAACCTTCGGTGCGTTGCTCACCAGTTTAAGCAACAATGAGAAAACAATGATTAGAAAAATAGAGAAGAACCTGTATAAAATTAATGCAGCTGAGGCAGCAATCACTTTTAATAAAACATATAATTATTATTATCATTATTATTATTATATTGATTATGTTAAAAGCCTTATGACCAGTGACACTAAACTCACAAATAATAATAATGATCAAAATGGGGACTTTGTCATTATCATTTTTTTTTTTTTTTTTTTTTTTTTTTTTTTTTTTTTTTTTTTTTTTTTTGGCTCTGTCATAGTCCTCCAATTCGACAACGTGGTATTTATAGTGTTGGGTTCCGGGTTGCATCCTGTCTCCTTAGGAGTCCATCACTTTTCTTACTATATGCGCCGTTTCTAGGATCACACTCTTCTGCATGGGTCCTGGAGCTACTTCAGCCTCTAGTTTTTCTAGATTCCTTTTCAGGGATCTTGGGATTGTGCCTAGTGCTCCTATGATTATGGGTACGATTTCCACTGGCATATCCCATATCCTTCTTATTTCTGTTTTCAGATCATGATACTTATCCATTTTTTCCCTCTCTTTCTCTTCAGCTCTGGTGTCCCATGGTATTGCGACATCAACGAGTGATACTTTCTTCTTGACTTTGTCAATTAACATCACTTCTGGTCTGTTCGCACGTATCACCCTATCTGTTCTGATACCATAGTCCCAAAGGATCTTTGCCTGATCGTTTTCTATCACTCCCTCAGGTTGGTGCTCGTACCACTTATTACTGCAAGGTAGCTGATGTTTCTTGCACAGGCTCCAGTGGAGGGCTTTTGCCACTGAATCATGCCTCTTTTTGTACTGGTTCTGTGCAAGTGCCGGGCATTCGCTTGCTATGTCGTTTATGGTTTCATTTTTCGTATTGCACTTCCTACATATGGTAGAGATGTTAATTTCCGTCTATCGTTCTTGGAACATATTTGGTTCTTAGGGCCTGATCTTGTGCCGCTGTTATCATTCCTTCAGTTTCCTTCTTTAGCTCTCCCCTCTATAGCCATTGCCATGTGTCATCGCTGGCTAGTTCTTTAGTCTATCTCATGTATTGTCCGTGCATTGGTTTGTTGTGCCAGTCCTCTGTTCTGTCTGTCATTCTCCTGTCTACTTTTATTAGTCCTTCTTCCCATGCACTTTCTAGCTTTTCGTCTTCACTGGTTTTCAGATATTGCCCCAGTGCTCTGTTCTCGATGTTGACGCAGTCCCCTATACTTAGTAGTCCTCTCCCTCCTTCCTTTCGTGTTATGTATAGTCTGTCCGTATTTGCTCTTGGGTGTAGTGCTTTGTGTATTGTCATATGTTTCCTGGTTTTCTGATCTATGCTGCGGAGTTCTGCCTTCGTCCATTCCACTATTCCTGCGCTGTATCTGGTTACTGGCACTGCCCATGTGTTTATGGCTTTTATCATATTTCCCGGGTTGAGTTTTGACTTGAGTATCACCTTGAGTCTCTGCATATATTCTTTCCTGATCGTGTTCTTCATCTCTTAGTGTTTTATATCCCCTCCTTCCATTATTCCCAGGTATTTGTATCCTGTCTCAGGTATTTGTATCCTGTCTCAACTATGTGTTTGATGTTGTTCCGTGGCGCCGTGACAGAGTGGGTTAGGTCGTCAATGGACTGGTTAAGCAACATTGGGGCTGGTCAGTCGTTGGATGGGTGACTGCTCTCCTCGGCGTTGATTCCTTGGGAAAGGATCTTTACCATAATTTCCTCAGTCTACTCAGCTGTAAATGAGTACCTATCCCTGATGGGGTAGGGTCTAGCTATGGGTTAAATAGCAAATTTCAGCAATGATGTTAAAAAATGAAGGAATAAACGACAACGACGTAAATGGAACCTCTGGCAACAGAGGAGCTTCGTCCGGCAGCCAGGTATTCAACCCAATTGAAGGGGAAGACGGTCAGGTACTTGGAGGTCGTCATCCAGCAACTGACCACCACAACGACAATAATTATTATTATTATTATTATTATTATTATTATTATTATTATTATTATATCAAAAGTATGCAGTAATGCTAAATTCCCAAATAATAATAATAATAATAATAATAATAATAATAATAATAATAATAATAATAATATTTATTTCGTAAATAAAATCATATACATTATTTTAAAAAAAGAAAAGTGGTGCCAAGAGGCTACACATTTTTTTAATGTTAAAAATGAATTCTGAAAGGTTTTCTGGTAAGACAAACAGTTCAAAAACACGAAAATAATATAACAAAATGCGTCATGAGAGAGAGAGAGAGAGAGAGAGAGAGAGAGAGAGAGAGAGAGAGAGAGAGAGATCAAAGAAGCCTGCCGTTTCCCCGGCAATA